>NC_046158.1:83629318-83694318 GCF_011064425.1 Rattus rattus | reverse complement strand
TCAGTTTACCCACATGGTGGCTTTACAACTGCATGTAACTCCAGTTCCAAGTGCTCCAATGCCACTTCTAGATTCATGGGCACCAGGCACACATAGGGTACACATATACATACATGCAGGCAAAATGTACATAAACCTATTTTAATAAACTGTATTTTGAATAGTCCTACAGATCTGAACTATGACCCACCTGAAGCTTGATATTCAGATGGCCTGGTAGGCTGTCTCTGTTCTGCTGGGTCATCATCAGGGCAGTCATCAGTCTATTACTGCTTTCCCTCATTTCATGTGTGTGCATGTGCATGTGCAGGTCAGAGATCAACATCAGCTGTCTTTCTCTCTTCCTCTCCACCTAAATTTTGAGACAATCTCTCATTGAACCTGAAGCCCACTGATTGAGAGAAGCACAGACTGGCCAGCAAGCCCCAGAGATTCTCCCGGTTCCCCCATCCCAACACAGGGATTGTACATACATGCTCCCATGTACATACATGCTCCCATGCCTGACTTTTTATATGGTGCTGGGGATCAAACCCAAGTCATCACGTGTGCCAATCACTTTACTGACTGAGTCATGTCCCCACCAATCCTTTACCTCTAGTTAAAATTATGTATTCCCTAAGAATGATATTAGTGCAGACAATAGTCTTAGGAATTAATTGATAATATAATTCTAATCATTACACACAATTTTTCTAAAACAGCTCCCATTAAATAATCATCTAGTATTTTGTAAATCAACGTTATGATAACATAGAGACAGTTGTTTAGTCAATATAGTAATTAAAACACTTCTTAATATTTGGAGTTTTTGGTTATGTATGTGTGTGTGTATATTTTTCTATGGTTATATGCACATGAGTGCAGGTACCAACAGAGGCCAGAAAAGAGCCTTAGAACTGAAGCTGGCATCACAGGCAATTGTGAGCAGATGAGTGTCTGTGCTAGGAACTGAATTGAGGCCCTCTGCAACAGCAGCAAGCATTCTTAACCACTAAGCCATGGCTTCATCCCAATTAACATACTTATATTACTGGATGCCATGTGAATTTTTCTTTAGTCCTCCTCCCCTTTCAGTCTCTTTAGTGTGTTCTGAGGAATAGGCAGAACGGCAGGCAAGGAGTGGATGTGGCAGTACTCCCTACGTCCTACTCAGTAACTCATCAGTCATAATTCAGCAGCTGCAGTTTGCTGACGTCAAAGCGGTTCGAGTCCATGATGGAGAAGCCATTGGCTTGTGCTCTACAAGCCTTTCAGCTTCCAGCAGGCCCGTTTCGCATTCTGTTGTCAGGCAGATAAGCCACAAAGATGGTACTGAAGACCAGGCCATGGAAAAAGTAAAGAAGATGTTCATATATTCCAGACGTCCACCCCAAGGTCCTCGTCCTTCATAACTGTGAAGGTCTAGATTCTTCACAGAGATGTTTTTACCCTGGGGTTCTGGGTCCTCCTGCCAGCAAGTGGTTGATTCCGACCCTCATCACCACTCCCACTGGAAGGTAGTTAAGCCACAAACTTAATAGCTGCGGCCTGCACACATTCACTGGGCCCTTGAGGTGGGGTGGGAATGCCAGTGAGCCCTATGAAACTTCAGCTATCCCGCCTAACATAAATATCTGAAGAACAGCATAAAAAGAAATGAACATGATTTCCACATTTTTCTCAATAATTTTTATAATTGTGTGGCTTCTACCAATAGGTAATGCTGTAGCTTCTGTTTGTAGAGGAGTGCTTAAAGCTAATTAGTAATATATATGTATCTATATACATATGTTTTCTATAACCCAAAACCTATTAAATGAACTTGCACACTGATTCATGCTCTGCAGTCTTAATTTTAAGCTAATTTTTTCTTAGGCTGTAAAATCTGTGATCCATTCATCTGATCATACCATTTACTCCTCCCATCTAATTACATGATCTTTAGTGTACTTCTCTGTTGTGGAATGCATATGCATCGTGTTTTTCATAAAATCCTTTCATTTTTCTCATAAGCATCTATTTTCTAATCAGAACCGTTAATATTGCATTGCATAACAGTAAATAGCAAAAGAAAAACGAATTTAGTGATAATTATTGAATAGTTATAATCCAAAAAAGTAATTGCTTCATTTTTTTTTAAAGTCAGTTTATATTAAACTTAGAAAACAAGAAAATTGTAATAGTGTATTAGGTAATACAAATAACACTTTTGATTTGCATTTTAATAGAAATTTTTATAGTGTACACTGAATTATAAATTAATAATTATACATAATTCACCATGAATCCTACTAAAATTGTGGCAAAAAAGTAAAACAGTCATACCCATTAGTAGGCAAGTTCCATAAAGTCATCCTGAAAAACACCTAACCTGTTTCCGCCCACGTGGTCCATCCATTGTCTTCTGACCTTTCTTAACCGAGACGATCAGCAGCGCTTATCACAGGTCTGCTCTGTGCACAGGTAATAAATAAATCTTCTTCCCAGTATTACCTAAAGTGCTCCCCTGTTTCTTGCTTTTGATATCAGGGTAGAATTTCCATTAAAACTATTTGTATGTCAGTTTGTCTGCCTGTCATTAAGAAGCCCCATGGAAACAATAAAGTCAGTCAGCTTTTTAATATCCTGACCTAAAAGGAAACATAATAAAAAAATGGTTATGTAACAATACATGCCCTAGGAGATATTTTAGTTAAAATTTTCATCTAGCCTAGTGCTTCTTATATGACCGTAAGGTCTGGTCTCTGCTCACTCCTTATATGCATCATATATATGTGTGCTTTGGTGCATCAATGAGCAAGGAAAGAGACACTTTCCACCACTGGCTTATCGTGTGATATCATTGAGTGAAGAAAATATGATAGCGCTGTAAGTATGAAGTATTTACAGTTCATATATATCAATTCTTTGAGAATTTCATGCGTTGTATTTTGATCATATTCACACTTCCCATAAATCTCTCAAGATCCACCCTCCATTCTACACCTGCCTAACTTTGTGTCCTCATCTTTTTTTTTTAACCGATCCGGTCCAATTAATGTTGGTTATATACACTTGAATATATGGCCATACACTGGGGGGTGGGAAGTACTAGGAACCACACTATTAAAGCAAGCAAACGCTTCCCTCCAGGCAACTATCTTACCAATAGCTCCTCAGCCAGGGCTGGGACCTCAGCACCACCTCCTTACATGCTGGATTTTGTTGGCTTGAGATTACCTGGACCTTGTGAATGCTGTCAAATGCCGTAAGTTCATCTGTGGACCTTGCCTTTGGTATAGTCTTGTAGGCATCTACTACCTCTGCGTCCTGCAATCTGCCCTCTTCTCCATAGTGCTCTCTGAGCCTGACGAGGAGAATGTGCGCTACAGATGACCTATTCAGAGTTGAGCACTCTACGGTGTCTTGTTCTCTGCAGCTTAGCCAGCTGTGGGTCTCTGTGCTAAGGATCATGTACTGCCTGACGTCTGAGGAGCACACTACTCTATGGGTGTGACAGTAGTCACTGTCTGTATAGTCTGTTCGTCATGCCACTATAGACATGTGACAGAAGCTCTGTGGACATTCATAGTAGAATGACTAATAAAGGCCAAAAGCAACTGAGTATGTTAAATGCATCCATGAAATGGAGGGGAGGTGCCAAGTTGCTAATGTCTCAGTAACATTGGATACTATTATCCCAGGAGCTTACATATCCATTGTTCCTAGTCAACTGACATTTATTTCTATTATCACTCATGTGAAACATGATTATTTTATGAATATTGCTTTAATTTCTGTTTGTAAAAACCTTGAGTCCTTGTGCTTCTCCCACTACTTTAGAGAATTTGAAAGTACTCTACAGTTTAGAAAAAGTTATCTGTCCTTCTAATTGTCCCAGAGTATATTTCTTTGCTTTCTAAATAACAGACCCTTGAGGGTGACAGTTTGATGCTGCATACACCAAAGGTAGAACAAAACTGTTACAGTGTGACCCTTTCTCCAGAACATCCACAATGCAAAATAATTAGTGCACACAGTGTGACCCTTTCTTCAGAACACTCCACAACAATACAAAATAAAGAATTAGTGCACACAGTGTGACCCTTTCTTCAGAACACCCCACAACAATACAAAATAAAGAATTAGTGCACACAGTGTGACCCTTTCTTCAGAACACCCCACAACAATACAAAATAAAGAATTAGTGCACACAGTGTGACCCTTTCTTCAGAACACTCCACAACAATACAAAATAAAGAATTAGTGCACACAGTGTGACCCTTTCTCCAGAGCATCCACAACAATACAAAATAAAGAATTAGTGCACACAGTGTGATCCTTTCTCCAGAACACTCCACAACAATACAAAATAAAGAATTAGTGCACACAGTGCCGAAATTCACAGTTATCATAGTTCCCTCTCATTTGGCATTAAAATATTCATCTATGTCATTTATAAAACTATAATCATGTTCTTCAATTATATTCATAAAATATTTCTACAAAACCAGCTTTTCATAAGGTTATTTTTCTTCCTAACCAAACAATAGGGAATTACAGCTCCTACTTTTATAACCCAAAGCTATTTTAGTCTGAGATTTATTGCCTGGATCCATATGCAATGTGTTTATCACTTAGGAAACATTTTTAAAAAATGGGTTAGTAATTTTGTATAATGCTATAATTATATCTTTCATCAAGATAATTATATAAAAGTAAATAAAGGTAGAGCTAAGATAATACCTAATTTAGGATGCTTTTCAACTGTATAATGTTTATAATTAAAGATTTCAGACAGAAAGTAAAGGGCCTTCATTTTCCTTATACATTCAGCCTGATTTTCAAAATAAAACCATAAAAGATAGCTGAATGGTTTCTTTGCTTACACATTTGCATACTGAATCATGCTACTTATAGGATATCCTTACTAAAGAAGTTGTCAATGTGTCTTTAAGCTAGAGCATATAACCTAAAACGTGAATTTTATGTCTCATTTCATATGCAAACTTAAAGGCAGAAATTATTTAATGTGTTGCTATTGGTATCTTAAGATTAACAGCGGGTAGTATACAACTATTGTCATATCACTTAAACTATTTTAAGAAAACATCACTCATTATTAGCCAATAAAGTTAAGTTATCATGCATTGTGCATAACTGCATGAATTTAGGGTATAGAAAATAACTAGGTTAGACATGAATAATATTTGCCCATTTCCTATTTTCTTCCAGTGGGACCAAAAGGAACACAACAAAATCCTAGCCACACACACATGCGTGTGCACACACATTTAGTTACAGATGAGTAAATATAAATACCCAAAAACGTGAACACTCACAGTAGCCTTCTGATGCATTGTGGGCTCCCTGACGATTGACCTCAAGACAGCAAAGTGACTGTGGGAAACACCTTCTCCCCCAGCTGCGCTGGAATTCTATAAACCTCTGAAGAGGCCTGTGACTTAAGGGTCAGTGCAATCATGTAAAATACCCTTATCAACTCTGCAGCTACTGTAGACCCGCCCCTCTTTTACTGCAAGAACTGTTTTAAGGAAGAACTGGTGTTTAGCTGCATTCTTCCTGTGCATTTCAGTTTTGTAGAGAAAACATTCTAAGGTATATAAAGGGCAGGATGACCGTAAAGCCCACTCTTCAACCTTGATTTATCACACACATAGGAAAACCTCTAGACATGGTCTAGAAGGACACAGCATGGCTGCCTTTACCAGCAAGTTCATTTGTCTTGGAGTAGCGCTGGCACACTGTTCTCTGCCAGTACTGCTTAGTTAGAAGTCTCTGAGGATGTTCAGATGGTTCATTTAGATCAACTATTACTTCTTGTTAAAGCATCATTTTGGCCTTGGCTTTTAGGGGAATTGACTTGGTATTTAATCATTTTATGTGTATGAATATTGTGTCTACATGTGTGTATGTATGTATGTATGTGTGTGTGTATGTATGGATACCACATGTGTGGCTGGGGCCCACAAAGGCCAAAAGAAGGTGTTAGACCCCTGGAACTGAACTTACAAAAGGAGTAATTCAGAAATTAATAAAATTCTCAAGACATGTCAGTGGTGGTTTTTTTTTTTTTGTTTTACATAGTATCTGTATGAAATGAGAGAGAATTGACACTATGCACACTGTGCATTCCTGACTAACTTAGAATTCACAGAAATCTGCCTGCCTCTGCCTTCCTCCCCAGTGCTGAAATTAAAGCTATGTACCACCATGCCTATCCTCTATTATTATATTTCCAATGCAGAATGACAGTCTCTTTAGACATCCATTGGTTTACTCTCATCAGTTATAAACTACAAAATTTGTAGTTTTTCAGTTCATAAATATAAGTAAAATTTTATTAAATCAAACAGGAATATCTTTAAGGGGCCCAAAGCATAACAGAATGTGGCAAGTCAAAGGACTATGAAAGTAGAAAAAATTGTGTGTGTGTGTGTGTGTGTGTGTGTGTTAAATTTTAGACTTTCAAACTTAATTATCAAAGCTTTATGTTTAGATTGGGAGGGTGAAGCTCACTCATAAAAGTGTATATTAGCATGTGTAGGGCCCTCAGGATCAACTACAGACAACAGCAGTAACAACACAGAGAGAGAGAGAGAGAGAGAGAGAGAGAGAGACAGAGAGAGAGAGAGAGAGAGACAGAGAGAGAGAGAGAGAGAGAGAGAGAGATTGTTATAAGGCATAGAAAATATGAATTGTTCATAAGAAAATTATGTATAAATGCAAAATATGCTTTGAAATTTCTTCTACATAAAATTATATATTCTTGATATTTTTTCTGAGAAGAGTTTGTCTAGTGGAATGGTAATTGGGTTACCTTACTCAGAATCAGAGATTGTCTAGGGATCATTCATTATGCTGTTTGTGTTGATTCAGGTAATACTGCCCATTTCCAAGAACCTCTTACATGTTAAAATACAGCTCACTGTTTAAAATTGCTTTGAACTGTAAGAAATGTTGTATGTGACCCAATCTACTTGCTGCATTGAAAAAAAAGGCAAACCATTGCAGTTGCTTTTTAATGTAAATGAACAAGAAAACCAATTATGTGTGTAATCTCTGAAAACTGGCATTTAATGGCACATTGAAAAGAATAGTTTTAATATTTAAGAAAGGATTCCTATCAGAGCACTGAAGACACATTCTCTACTTATTGAATATGGAAAAATTATGAGTTGAGTGTTAACTTGCTTCCATGATCTTGCTGTCTCTCTGTCTCTCTCTGTCTCTGTCTCTCTGTCTCTGTCTGTGTTCTTCAATTCTTTTTTTATTATTATTAAGCATTTTATTCATTTACATTTCAAAGGATACCCCCGTCCTGGTTACCCCTCCACCAACCTACCCATCCCATTTTCCCTTCCCCCTTCCCCCTCCCCCCTCCCATTTGCCTCTACGAGGTTACTCCTCCACCCATTCACCCAATCCCACCTCACCCATCTAGCATCCCCCTACACTGGGGCATCAAGCCTCCCTCCCCTTCCATTAATGTCAGATAAGGCCATCCTCTGCTGCATATGTATCTGAGCCATGGATCACTCCATGCATACTCTGGTTGGTGGTTTAGTCCCTGGGAGCTCTGTGGTTCAGTTAACTGATATTGTTCTTCTTATGAGCTTACAGTCTCCACTAGGTCTTCCATTGGGGTCCTCGGGCTTAGTTGATGGTTGACTGTAAGTATGTGCATATGTATTGGTCAAGTGCTGGTAGAGCCTCTCAGGAACAAGCCATATCACGCTCCTGTCATCAAGCACATCTTGGCATCAGCAGTAGTGTCAGGGTTTGGTGTCTGCAAATGGGATGGATCCCTAGGTGGGGCAGTCACTGGATGGCCTTTCCTTTAGTCTCTGTTCCACTGTCTTTCCTTTGGACAGGAACATTACTGGGTTATAATTTTTGAGATGCAGGGGTGGTCCCATCCCTCCCTGGGGGGTGTCTATCTACTGGAGGTGCTCTCTACAGATTGTATTTCTCCTTTGTTGGGTATTTTGGTTTAACTCATAACCATTGCTTCCCTGGAGTCTGGGAATTTCTAGTGGCTACCCCCAGTTCCCCAAACCTGTCTGCTACATCCTTTTTTTCTTTTTTTTTATTGGATATTTTCTTTATCTACATTTCAAATATTATCCCCCTTCCCAATTTCCCCTCTGGAAACTCTCTATCCCATCCTCTCACCCCTGCCTCCATGAGGATGCTCCCCCACCCACCTACTCACTCACTCCCACCTCCCCGCCCTGACATTCCCCTACAATGGGGCATCCAGCCTTGACAGGACCAAGGGCTCCCATTGATGCCCGACAAGGCCATCCTCTGCTACATATGCGGCTGGAGCCGTGGGTCACTCCACGTGTACTCTTTGGTTGGTGGTTTAGTCCCTGGGAGCTCTGGGGTGCCTGGTTGGTTGATATTGTTGTTGTTCTTATGGAGTTGCAAACCCCTTCAGCTCCTTCAGTCCTTCCCCTAACTCCTCCATTGGGGTCCCCGTGCCCAGTCCAATGATTGGCTGTGAGCATCCACCTCTGTATTTGTCAGGCTCTGACAGAACCTCTCAGGAGACAGCTATATCAGGCTCCTGTCAGCATGCACCTCTTGGCATCCCCAATAATAAATGGGTTTGGTGACTGCATGTGGGATGGATCCCCATGTGTGGCAATCTCTGGAGGGCCTTTACTTCAGTCTTTGCTCTACACTTTGTCCCTGTATTTCCTCCTGTGAGTATTTTGTTTCCCCTTATAAGAAGTACTGAAGCATCCATACTTTGGTCTTTCTTCCTTTTGAGCTTCCTGTGGTCTATGACATAACCCCTAAAGAAATAGAAGCAGCCAGTTCTGGTGGCGCAGGCCGGTAGGATTTGCTGAAGGAGGCAGAGGCAGGAGGATCTGGAGTTCGAGGCCAGCCTGGGATACACAATTAAAAAAAAAAAAGAAAGAAAGAAAGAAATAGAAGCAGTCATTAAAAGTCTCCCAACCATAAAAAGCCCAGGACCAAATGGGTTTAGTGCAGAATTCTATCAGACCTTCAAAGAAGACCTAATACGGATACTCTTCAAACTATTCCACAAAATAGAAACAGAAGGAATACTACCCAATTCCTTCTATGAAGCCACAATTACTCTTATACCTAAACCAACCACACAAAAACCCAACAAAGAACGAGAACTCCAGACCAATTTCCCTTATGAATATTGACACAAAAATACTCAATAAAATTCTCACAACAAATCCAAGAACACATCAAAATGATCATCCATCATAATCAAGTAGGCTTCATCTCAGGTATGCAGGGATGGTTCAATATAGGCAAATCCATCAATGTAATCCATTATAAAAGACAAACTCAAAGAAAAAAACCACATGATCATCACATTAGATGCTGAGAAAGCATTTGACAAAATTTAACACCATTTCATGATAAAAGTCTTGGAAAGATCAGGAATTCAAGGCCCATACCTAAATATAGTAAAAGCAATATACAGCAAACCAGTAGCCAATATCAAACTAACTGGAGAGAAACTGCTACATGTCTATTCAATTTCTTGATCCTCTGTACTTCCCTCCAGTGCCTTCCAATAATTCTTCCTGCCGCCCCTTTTCCCCTCCCTCCCTCTAACTCCTGTCATTATTTTGTTCCCCCTTCTATGTAAGATTGAAGCATCTACACTTTGTCTTCCTTCTTCCTAAGATATGTATCATTTGTGGGTTATATTGTGGTTATTCTGTGCTTACAGAGTGGAGTACTATTCAGCTATTGAAAACAATGACTTCATGAAATTCCCAGGCAAATGGATAGAACTAGAAAATATCCTGAGTGAGGTAACCCAGACACAAAAGAATGTATGTGGTGTGTACTCACTGGTAAGATACCACCTTCTTAGTGAGGCTTCTCTTGGGCATCCTTCCAGAGCAGCAGTGCACGCTCAGAGCAGCAGTGCACGTTCATTCCACCGTTCCCTAGCGCTTCCAACTGGCTCACTTTCTCATAGCTCTCACCACCTTCCAGCATGCTGTATGGCTTTCTCCTTTGTATAATAATTTATGAAAATGGGCAGTTTGATCATTTGACTATATTTTGTATTGTTTTTGAAAGATTGATTGATTGATTCATTCATTCATTCATTCATGTGAGTCAAAGTCTCACTATATGACATTGGCACACCTGAAATTCAATTTGGAAGTCAATCCCACCTCTGCCTCCCACATGCCACCAAGCCCAGCATGAGTTTATATTGTTTAAAAGAAGAAATGAAATATGTGTTTGTAATATAGATGTCATCTGATTCGGGATGATGAGGAACTCAGTAAGGCCACTAGAGTCCATGAGTTCAGCCAACTGCCACACGTCTTTGGCTATAAAGTAAGTTCCTTGATCAGAAGTAATACTGCATGGCATACCATGATAAGGCATTCTGCAAGTTTATGGATGCTATTTTAATTACATGCTGAAAAGTCAAGTCCATAACCAGATCATCTACTTCAGTAAAGACAAAGCACCATCCTTCCCACAGAGGAAGTAGTCAGTATAGTCAGCTTGCCACCAGGTCTCTAGCTTGTCACCCTGAGGAAATGGTTTCATATTGTAGGCTCGATGTTGGCCTCTATTTCTGGACAATCTAGCAGTCACCAACAACTGTAACCAAATCAGCCTTGGTATGAGGAAGTCTATGTTGTTAAACCCATACATAGCCTCCATTCTCTGTCATTATGGCCATTTTGTTCATGGGCACATTAGACAAGAACAAGAATTGCCTGAGAAAGGCCAGCTGTACACAGTACATGTCATCATGTCTAATTGGTTATTGAACTCCTCCTCCTCCGTAGAAGTCACCTTTTCACGAGCATTTACCTAGGACACAACTATCTTTACATCCTTTGCCTAATTGAAAAGATCTATCCACATACTTTTCCCCAAATATATTTCTCACCATTTTCTAAATCATTGGCCATGCAGCTGGTCTTTTGGTTACTGCCTGTGAATCAATGAACAATCACACATCTGGCTATTTCTTCTTCCAAGAAAAATGTATGACCATGTGTACTGTCTAAAGCTCTGCCCACTGTGATGCTTTTCCTTCACATGTATCATTCAGGGTTGTCCCAGAAAGGGGTTGTAATGCCATGGCTGCACACTAAGAGTGGTGCTGATATTGCATGCAGAATGGTCAGAACATGGCCTTGACCTTTTCTTCTCAGTCAACCTGCCATAAGATACATGCCATAAGACTACAGGCATGTGCTTGGGAACAAACAACATTGTAACAGGAGTAGAAACCATAGCATTTGGTCAACTTTTTCACCAATCTTGCTTGTGCCCTTAGGACCTGCTCAGGCCTGATCACACATATGCTTCCCCCCCCCCAACCCCCGATAATGGATTGCTGCTGTGCATACCCTACTTTATGGTTTGGTGAGTCAGATAACACCTAGCTCATGATGGGCAGTTCAGGTTGTATCTTAACTCAGTAGACCACTGTCACACAAATAGTTTCTACTAAAGCCCAATATCTACTAAAGGCAGAGGACCTTCCAAGCTAGCAACCTTCCAAGTTACTTGGAATATGGGCCATATTAACACACCAAGGGAACATGTCATTCCTAAAATCCAAATAGGCCCACTAAACATTGTGCTTCTTTCTTTGTGGTAGGAGGGGCCAGGTATAATAAATTATCCTTTACCTTAGAAGGACTACCTCTGCATGTTCCATACCACTGCACTCCTAGAAATTTTAGTGAGGTAGAAGACCCTTGAATTTCAGTTAGGTTTATTCCCCATCCGTTCGTGCACATCTCTGTTACCAACATGTTCAAAGTGGTTGCTACCTCCTGCTCACTTGGTCCAGGTATAATGTCATCAATATAATTGACCAGTGTAGTATTTTGTGGAAGAGGTAGACAAAGAAGATCCCTTTGAATTAAGTTCTAAGACAGGACTGGAGAGTTCATATATCTTTGAAGTGAAACTGTAAAGGCATACTGCTGCTCTTGGCAACTGAAAGGGAAATGTAGATCAATAGTACACATCATGTATCAGCAAATGTGTTAATCTGCTCAAGATTAACAGCACATGTGCTGTAGGTGCTGCAACCACTACCTCATTACATTTGTGATAGTTAACTATCACTCCCCATGGTCCATCTGCCTTCTGCACAGACCACAGAGGAGAGTTAAAGAGAGACATGATGAGTGCCACCATCCCTGCATCTTTGAAGTCCTTGACAGCCTCTCCAATTTCTGTAATTCCTCCAAGAATATGATACTGCTTTTGATAACAGGTAGAAGTTTATTCTCAACGTTTGCTCACTTGGCCTTCCCTCTGGCCATCCCAGTTGATTTATCCAGTTGTTGCTGCTGATGATGAGTACTTAACTAATGGCAGAATTTGCATACCCAAGCTTTCATCATATTGTCATTTTGGCCTTAATTAAGTTGTGTCCTTCTTATCAATATCAGCAAACCTAACATGTTATTTATCCAATCACTTTTTATTCTAGGTATTATACATGTATAGTTCTGACATTTTGTTTTCTCTGCTATTTTATTATAGAGAAGTTTCTGATCTTTATTTTCCTAAATTCAGACATATTTACTATAACTAGATGCAAGAATCCACTTCATTAAGACCAGTTAGTCTGCTAGCTTGTCTGTCCATCTGTCTGTCCATCTGCCTGTCCATCTGTCGGTCTGTCTGTTTTGGGACAAGTTCTCACTCAGTAGCCAAGTCTAGCCTGGAACTCAATAGGTGGCTTAGGATTGTTTTGAACTCGCAGCAATCCTGCTTCCTCTTTCTAAGTGGTAAGTTACAGGAGTTAATCATCATATCTGCCAAGGCTTCAGTTTGAACCCGAGTAAGAAAAGGAAATCCTTCAAGAAAGAGCCAGGTCTTCTCCGCCCAACCCCTTTGGATTCTCTTCTCAGGGTCATATAATGCTCTTTAAGTATTCCATATAAGAATAATAGATCATTCTGGCTTTAGAAGTATAACTCTGGCAACAAGATGAAAAGTTGGAGTTTATCTAAACTGTAAAGGGGTGGCAAAACTAGAGTCTAGTTAGGAAACTCTCTCAAGAGGCCAGATCGTCGTCCTCAGCATGGCCTTTCCTAAGGAAGGAACCCGTCAGAAATTAATAAGAAGGTCTGAACTTAACTATATAGCGAAGGGGGAGGAAGTAACTAAGGTGTCAAGGTGTCTTGTACTGAAATAAGCATAGGACATCATAGATGCAGAAGTAATTTATAGCTATCTGGGTACATGAATTTGTTCAGAGGAAATATATGACCCAAAGAGAGAGACTTGACACGTTAGTTTCTTGTCACTGTAACAAAGTACCTGAACAAAAATAAGAAGAAAATAATCATTTTGGCCCACAACTTTAGAGATTTCAATCCACGCTTGGGATTTACTTTTAAGCCTATGGCATGGCAAAAGGCATGGCTGAGGAAATCTCACTTTGTGCAGTCAAGAAGGAAAGAAAAAGAGATGGAATGATACTAGAGACGAGGACCCTTAGAGACCTTTCAATGACATGCCCTAACAACCACTTCCTCCAACCAAGCCCCAGTTCTTAGTAACTCATTCAATTCTAAACTCATCAATGGATTACTCCTTTGGTAAAGTTAACATATTTGTGGTCCAGTCACTTCTCAAAAATGCCACCACTAGGGGTTGGGGATTTAGCTCAGTGGTAGAGCGCTTGCCTAGCAAGCGCAAGGCCCTGGGTTCGGTCCCCAGCTCCGGGAAAAGAAAAAAAAAATGCCACCACTTGGATACCAAGCCTTCAATATATGACCTTAGGGGTGGGCCATTTTATATCTATGCTGTAACATAAACCTATAATTTATAATTGAACCTATTTGAATAAGATCAGCAAACATGATTATATTTAAAAGTAAAGGAAGATGAACACTGTACAGGACTCTTATCAAAACTTAGAAAAGATAGAATTTTGAGAATAGTGAACAGTGCCAAAAGCTTTAAGCAATGAGTAGAAAGTCAGCATTAGAGAGTCCATGTCATTTGACATGGTGCAGTACTAGGCGATCAGTGGCATGGATTTTCAGAGATGTGGGCTATGAAACTTTAATTACCTGCATCACATTTTTATACCTTTTATGAAAAGTACAAGCAGGCACAGCAGGCCTCTGTTCTGCATTCTCCATTCCTGAGTACGAAGGAGAGGGAAGGAAAGCATGTGAGTAGCAGGTAGCAGGTAGGCTCAGTTTGTCAGTTTTCCTCACACTGGCTCCTTGCAGTCTCATTGCGTTTTCATGTCAGTTTAATGCTTAACTTTATTTTTCATAATTACCAGGTTTTTAGTGGTATAGTTCAAAAAACCAGCTTGGTCCCAAATCAAATTAAATACAGATACTACTGTGTGTGTGTGACTTGCAGCAATGCACAGGGTTCAGAAGTTTTATGACAGAAACACATAAACTCCTGATTGGCAGCCTTGTGTATAATATGAGTATCCTAACAAATGGTTTCCAAATGGGGCCCTCTGTTAAAGCTTGACGGAGCTCTGCTGCTGAGCAAGAGGTTGTTCTTGTTTTCACACGAATCAGGCATTAGCCACAGTACTTAAGAAAAAACAGACGCTTTGTAGGAATTCATTATTCCCAAACTGATTGCAGCCATCCAAATACCAGCATCCCTCCTTGTAAAGAAAGGCGCCTTGATACTAGTCTTAGGTGCTGGGATGTTTGAATATTGTACTGTTAGTATACATACAGTATGGTTTCCCCCTAGCTCCACTCTGTCCTCACCCGCTAGGACCAACTTTCACCTTACTTAACTGAAAATAAATGACCTTTGAAAATCCTGACACAAGTACTTGAGTCTGAATTCTAATCCTAAAATAAGCTCAATCTTTCATACTTTATGGGGTATGAAAGATTCGTGTTATCTAGACTCCTGTTCACTTTTCCTCTTATTCCTGTGATCTTTTGGGACAACAATAAATCTGTTCAAATATATTAGAGAAAGTTTTCAGAACAGAATACAGTACTCAGATTTTGTTAATTGAAGACTTTGTGTAACAAATACAACAGGAAAGTCACCACGTGTATATTTTAAATCTATAGAGCACAGTCTTAGGTGGTGTGTACTTGATAAATATCTATTAAACATGAGGATTAGTGGAATTTTGCTGTAAATCAACTTCCACTATTACTCTTAGGAGTAAATCCATTGTAAAGAGTAAACCACGGACCAGCGGAGGATCCTGCCTTCAGCAGCTCTCTGTTCCAGGCCCTTGAGGGGAGTTCTGGCCCCTGGTCAGGCCGGGGCACTCCTGAGGCAGCAGAGCGGGAGGAGACCACCAACTCTTGCCCCATCCCTGGCCCAGGAGGACGCCTCTGGGTTAGAGGAGGGCCCAGAGCAGGATCCACTCGTCTGAGACACCGCACCCTGAAGGGACCGACCGGATAAAACAGTTCTCTGCACCCAAATTTGTAAACCTTCAGGAGACGCCTGGGAAACCAGAAGAGTCTGCACGCTGCACACAACCCCAGAGGAAAAACAAAAGCTATCTGGAACCCAGGGGCGAAGCAGATCTTCCTGGCTGCTGAGGCATTGGAGCCTCATAGGCAACACACCGCCCAAACTTGAGCCTGGGGACCACAGGTAAACAAACTTTTCTGCTACAAACGACTTGCCTGTGGTGAACTCAAGACACAGGCTCACAGAAACAGCTGAAGACCAGAGAAATAAAGCAGAACACTCTGTCCCATAACTGGCTGAAGAAAAACAGGAAAAACAGGTTCACAGCACTTGTAGGCTTATAAGAATTTAGATTTGTCAGAAATATAAAAAGAGATAAATTCAAGCTTAGAGGAACCCAAGGGACTTATTAAAGATCCCACCAAAGCAAAACGGAAATTAGAAGCAAGATCTAGTTTCAAAATCATATTTGATCATGATGTTGGAGGAATTCTGTTTGCAGAGAGGAATCGCGAAAAATTTTTACAGGAAAATATAAATAAACAAGTACTGAAGGAGAAACATAACAAAGCATACTATAGAGAGTCACAAAATCCCTGAAAGAATTCCAGGACTCAAACAGTTGGGTTTAGAAGTCAAGAAAGAACACATGAAACAACCCTTTGGATTTGAAACCAAAAGAAGAGACAAGGACTGTGATGCACCCCAACAGAATACAAGAGATGGAAGAGAATCTCAGGAGCAGAAGATTCCATAGAAATCATTGACTCCTGTCAAAGATAATGTAAAGGAAAAAAAGCTACTGGTCCAAAAGCACAGGGTAGGACTCAAAGTTCCTAAGGATTAGGGTATAGAAAGAGAGTGAAGATTTCAAAGGACCAGTAAATATCTTCAACAAAACTTTCCTAACCTTACCCACTGAAGCCTCACAGAACTCCCAAATAGTTATTTAGTATAGCTACAAAATGATGAATATTGTGTTAGTATTTATCAGAATCACACCAGATTCGGCCAGAAACTATGAAGGCCAGAAGATCCTGGACTGATGTCATACAGACCCTAAGAGAACACAAATGAAAATGCAAAACTCTAATTTTGAGAAACCAAGATATTCTGCCAATATCTTTTATCCAGCACTACAAAGGATTTGACATAAGGAGGCAAGACTAACCTAGAAGAAGCAAGAAACTAATCGCTTGGCAACAAAACAAAAGAAAAAGCACACAAACATAACCTCACATCCAAATATGGAAATAAACATTCCTTCTTCCCAACTCCCCATGCATGTTTGAGTTGAAGTATTTGTCAGGATGGAGGCTCAGGGGAAGTGTAGAGATTTATGTAGAAGAAAGCTCATACTTTGTGCTTGTCACAGGAAGCCTAAAGCCACTCATTTTCTACCCCAGGATCTGTATGAAACCTTACTAAAGCTCTGAAAAGCATGGCACCTCACACTGGCTTACACAATGGACAGACCATGTAAGAGTCTAGCAAGTAACTACCCCTCTTCTGCCTCAGTACTTTTCCTGACCACTTAGATGGCAAAATAAAGAGAACTGTTGTGAAGATTAAATAAGGTGTTATGTGTGACAGACTTGACGCTGATCTGTGTGGTGGTTGTAGTGTTTCACACAGACTAGAAAGCATTGTTCTGCCTATGGAAATTCAGAGGCGCAATCATCAGCAGTCAGGAATCTCTCTGTGGTCTACATAACAGGCAGATACTGATGGGTCCTATGAATAATGCTTCTCTCATAGCAGGAAAAGATGGTTCTACACACATGCATACGTGTTGTCTCACTCAGACTGCAGAGCAGTCCTTTCAGTTTGCCACCTTCTTCTCATTAGAGAAACCTGAGACTCAGAAAAAGTCCCATGCACAAGAATAAATGCCTCCCGCTCTCTGATAGCTAAACTGCCAGTATTCAGAACTTAGTGGTTTCCTACTTATGATGTATGGCAAATTAAAAGGGCAGAGGGCATTCCAGTACATATCTTTTGAGACTGGACAAAGACTCAACAGCATTTATTCAACAGCCAGTAGGATCCTTCAAAAGTGGTTGGGTATAAAATTAATTTCCCTGAAGAAAAAAAGGAAATGACACATTAGATCCACTGCAGTCAAGACTGAAAGCTTTGCAAAAAATTACAGTGCAATCCCCATCAAAAAAACCTCTTCAAAAGGTTTCTGTTATGTGAATAATGAAAAAAAGCTAAAACTATCCTCAACAATAAAAAAATAGGGCAGATCTGTAGCTAAAAAGTGGTATTGGTACAGAGACAGACAGATAGACCAATGGAACAGAATTGAAGACCCAGAAATGAACACCTTCGTAACTTTTTTTCAGCCAAAACCCCTGTCCCAAATGGTCTTGGTTTGCTTGTCAGACGATTGCTTATCACCCTGTGACAAAGTACAAAAAATCAACTTAAGAAAACAAGGTTTATGTTGGCTCACAGTTCCAGAATACAGTGTATCAAGGCAAGCCCTTAAGATAACTGCTCACACTGCATCCCAGTCAAGAAGCAGAAGGAAGCTTGTGCTTAGACCACTCTGCCCTCTTCTCTAATCAATCCAAGATCCCGACCCAGAGAGAGTCGCCACCTACAGTAGCCTGGTCTTCCCACATCAATTAAACTAATCAGGATAATTCCCTGTAGGCATGTCTAAAGGCATCTGCCAGGAGACTCTAGATCTCATCAAGTTGACATATTTAACCATTACAATCTCCTCCACCCTTGCCAGCCTCAGAACTTGAGTTCTGATCCCTAACACGCACATGAAAAGCTGGATACCGTGCATGCCTATAATCCCAGTGCTGTGAAGACAGAAACAGAAGCATTCCTGAGGGTTGCTCACCAGCGAGTCTAGCCAATCAACAAGTTCAGGTTCAATGAGAGACACTGTCTCAAGAAAATAAAATGGCTAAGTGACTGAGGAACATTACTAGTATCAACCTCTGGCCTCCACATGTACTCCCACACACGGGTAAACACATAGAGAGGGGGATAAATGGATAAAGATACTATTTCATGTATGAGGTAGTTACCCTAATTATAGCAGTATCATCTTTTTAAAATTGCATTCCTTATTTGTAGGGGAGCACATTTAGCATGAATAAAGGATGTGGAGGTCAGAGGACAGCTTGCAGGAGTCCGTTCTCTTTTACAGTGCAAGTAAATTGAAGTCAGCTCCTCGGGTTTTACCACATGCACCTCCACCTACCGCGCCATCTCACAAGCCCACCTGGATTATCCTATGCTGAGTGGATTACAATTTCTGCATTAACTTAAACAAAAACATCCTATTATTGCTTTGAAGAAATTGTTGGCCCTGAATCTCCTCCCTTTGTCCATAAACAGTAAATGTCATTTCTGGTATAAGTTGTTTAAGAATAGGACAGTTACATGCATAGTTATTTGTCATCCAGGACAATAACAAAATTTGCAAAGCACTGACACCATATGAACTTCTCACAAGGAATCAAATTGCTAGGTACTGTGGACTGCCTCAGTTTCTCAAGCTGATACACACATAGGTAAATAAAAGTGCTGTTGTCCTTTGGCTTGAGCAAACAACTCTCTGAAACATTCCCTGTATTTGTCTTCCTAAAGTCCGTCATCCCATCCTTCCTCCAGAGAGTAGGCACCTTCTCGAGCTCCTCACTTAGGCAGGAACGTGCACTACGTTGATGTCATTGCTGCTTTCCTCCTGGCAGAACGCAGAAGGTTTAACTACGCAGTGGTGTGAACTGCAAATGCTACCTGTCTTCTCTGTGCCTCTCATAACAGTGTGTTCAGCCACCGTACCTGTCGCTTTGTGTCCAGTTTTACTTATCTTCATATTAATGTAAGGAAGAGTCCAAACAGTCTAAGAAACTTTATCAATATTATATGGCTACTATTCAGTATGAGCCAGAATTTAGATCATTTTGTTATAAAACTTTGGCTTCATGTACCCAAATGGATACTGTCTAAAGCAGTGGTTCTCAACCTGTGGGTCATGACCCCTTTAGGATCCAACGACCCTTTAACAGGTGTCACTTAAGACCATCATAAAACATAGATACTTTACATTATTATTCATAACAGAAACAAAATCACTTTATGATATAGGAACAAAAATAATTTATTGGGTCACCGCAATATAAGGAACTGTGTTAAAAGGTCTCAGCCTTAGGAAGATTGAGAACCACTGGCCCAGAACATTGATTCGGAGGTTCTCACACTCTGCCCCATGCTATCCATCTCCATGTATCCACTGTACCATACACTGTACTGTCAGCTGACTGCTCTTGCAGGTTAGAATGTGTAAGGTCCTTCAGAAGAGTTGTCAGCCTGAAGAAACAAACATGTACACTAGTAGTCTAATGTGTGTTTTCAAGCCTGGGGTGATAGCAAAAGGCATGGTTCAGAAGTTCCCAGTCAGTGGTCGCTGCACCCCCCCCCTTCTTCAGATGTGCTGGGCAGACTCAGTCCTGAGCATAGTAACTGGGCTCGTTCACTGCTCATCACAGCCCTTAGACTGGATGGAATGGTCTTTCTACTGATGAAGAAACTGAGGAGTAGAGGGTAAGAATGTTGTAAAGATGAGCCTCATCTTTATATCTGGGTTGGGTTTATGAAGACTTGGCTAAAGATTTCAGACCTTGAGGCCAAGAAGGATGGCCCAGTGGGTAATAACACTTGTTTGGCAAGCCTGATGACATGAACTCAGTCTCTGAAACTCAGGCAACGGTGGAAGGAAGCCCCATAAAGTTGTCCTCTGACTTTACATAGTCACTGTGGCACATGTGCCTGTGTGTGTATGCATATAAGTAACTACTTCTATGCCATTCAAGCTTCCTTTCAGGTGTCCTTTTCCCTCAAGCTGCAGGACAAACGCCCTGGTGACTTCTAGTACTTTCACAAATATTTTTAAAATGTTATATGGTTAACTGTTCTCAAAAATGGAGTACTTGAAACTCCTAAATCTGTCAGGCAGGTATGTAATGCCAGGAGTTGACCTTAGAGTCCACCAGGCCTTTCCCACCACTAGTTCCCACTCCTTAAGAAGGCAAGGTTCTTCACCTTTTTCTCATTTGTAAAATTGGTACAATAGTAGTGTTAGCATCATGAGGTCTCTGTGAAGATGACTAACCATCATATACACCTGGTACAGTCCCTATACCTAGGAAATAGCAGTCATTACTGGTCAGGGTCAGTGACTTGTCTGACCGTGGGCCCCTATTAACATACTTTGTACTTTGTAGCTCTTTTCTTACATACTTTGTTTTTTGTTTGTTTTTGTTCTGTTTTGAGACAAGGTCTCACTATGTGGCCCTGGCTGGACTGGAATTTGCTATATAGACCAGGCTATCCTAGAATTGACAGAGCTCCTTCTCTCTCTGCCTCCTGAGCTCTTGTTTTTCAGTGGGTTGCCGTTATTCCTTGCCAACAAGAAAAGACTGTTCTGTGCCTCCTCACTGTGCTGCCACTGTGTCTTAGCAAAGAAATGTAGCTTCTTGTGGCATCATGTTTGTTCAGATAATCGACACGACTGCCAGTAGTCGCTTTCTCATAATCTTTTCCTGGTGTCGTGCCTTATGAACTCAAGATGTGAGTAAGATGAACGTCTTAGTATGTACATTGTGTTTCTTGACTCTGCTAATACTCCAAGGAAATTCGAGGGAAACAATGAAGCCATGCTACACAGGTACTTAATTTTTTAGTCTGAGAAGTACTATGGTAATTAATGCTTATTTTATGCAAACTAGACAGTATCTGTTAACGGACACATTACTGCCAAGAAAATATTACTTGTCTTAATTATCAGTAATGAAGCAGGGATAAGCTGCTCACTTAGATATCATGTATCTAACGACCTTGTCAGTGAGAGGCTGTGTGAAAGGCACCGGGTTCATAGATTACACTGCATTCAGCTTCTGGCCTTTGTGTAGATTGGGGTTTTGTGCATGAGTTTTAAAGTCAGCTATAAATTGGGTTGGTGCTTAAAACTGATTTAATGTCTTGCTTTTAGTACATCGTTTTCTCATTTATAAATACTCAGTTTTTATCTTGAGCTTTAAAAAATAGGCTGTAGTAAATTTAGGCTTGCCTTGTTAACTGCTTGTGTTTATTTTTTTTTTAACCTTACCAAATAAAATGGTAATATATTCCCATTTGTTTAACCAGAGGACGTGCTTGATGGCTGAAGTTTCTTTGTTAACAATCAGCACAGTGTCCATGGTAACAATTGCAAAGAAAGAACATGAGTCTTCATAGCAACACTTCCTGTCTGGATTTCCTGAGATAAAGCAAAACTGATTTCTTGATAGAATTTTTCATGTCCCTTAACCACCTCATGTTACTGAAGCATTATTCAAAAGACATGTAGCACATGATGGCTCATGCTCGTAATCCTAGTACCTGATAGAGAGAGACCAGCTACACAACCAGTTTGAAGCCAGCCTGGCCTATATGAGCCAATATAGAAAAGGAAACGAAAGGAAGAAGGGAGAGAAGGCAAGAGGCAGGCAGGCAGGCAGGCCCATCAAAAAAGGAGGGAAGAAAATATGGCTTTAGCTTTATATTGACCAATAGAAGTAGCACATGTTTTAAGAAATTAAATAAGGATTCAATTCAATGGAGGGACATGGCAGGGCAATAAAATAATATGTTTATCTTGACTTTTTAAAATTCTTGAAGCTTTTTTTAGTAGAAAAATCTTATTCCAAGACCAATGAAGAAATCTCACAACATAGGAACTGTACTATCTGAATTCAAGCTTTTCTGAAGTTCGAACTTAAAGAATATACTGAGTCTTCCAGGTCAGAACAGCTCAGGACCTCTATGTCCTACGTCTAAAGTGCAGGGTTGGAATTAAAGGTTCACACACCATGCCCAGCTTGCAAGGAATCTTTCTACTTTCCTGCTTTCTGTGGTTACTCTAGCCATTTACCCACATCTGAGGATCTGAAGAAAGCCAAGAACCACAGGTGAGAGAGAACATTCAGTGTTTAGTCTTTCTGCATCAGAGCCACCCCACTCAGTATTTTCTAGTTTCATCCATTTACCTGTACATTTCATAATTTCATTTTTCTTTACAGCTGAAGTGTATTTCGTAGTGTTTATATATTATATATTCACTATCCAGTCATCAGTTGAATGACATTTGAGTTTTTTCCTTTCCCTGTTGTATATACATCAGAAATGAGCGTGGCCAGCAAGTGTCTGTGGTGTAGGATCTCAAGTCCTTTGGGCATATGCCAATGAGTGGTAAAGCTGGGATGTAAGTTACATTTATTTTTTAGGCTTTGAGGGGTTTTGCACACTGATTTCCATTGTAGCTGAACCAGTTTGCAATCCCGCCAACAGGGAATGAGGATTCCCCTTTCAGCTTGTTGATCTTAGCCACTCTGGCTTGGGTAGATGAAGTCTCAAAGTTTTGATTTACATTTCCCCAATTGCTAAGGGGCTTGTGGTTGTTTGAATAGGAGTGTCCTCCATAGACTCATATGATCCATAGGGAGTGGCACTTTAGGAGGTGTGGTGTTGGAGTAGGTGTGGCTTTGTTGGAGGAAGCGTGCCACTAGAAGGTAAGCTTGGAGGTCTCAGAAGCTCAAGCCAGTTCACTTCCTGCTACCTACCAGCCTGGTTGTAGATCTGACTCTCAGCTGCCTCTCTAGCGCATGTCTGCCTGCATGCTGCCGTGTTTTCCACTGCGACAATAATGAACTAAACCTCTGACTGTAAGCTAGCTCCAGTTAGGAGTTGCCTTGGTCATGGCGTCTCTACAGCCATAAAACCCTAACACAATGCTGAATATTTTTTGAGAAATTTCTTAGCCACTTTTATTTTTAATTCTGTTTGAGAACTCTGTTCAAATCTATAACTCATCTTTTGAATGGTTTTTTTTTTTTTTTATGTGAATCATCATTGTCAAAGGTTCTCTCCCACTTTGGTCTTGCTCTTACCCCAATCTTTCCTACTATTACTTCTTGTAGGGTACCTAATGTGTATGTTTTCTTCTAGCACTTTCAGTTTGTTTGTTGTTTGGTTGGTTTGTTTCCTTTATTTACTTATTTTTTATTGAACTACACATTACTTAAATTGGAGAGAAAAATATAGACTTTCTTTCAACCTCTTCACATCACTTGTGGGAAACAGAAAAATCCAAAGATAAATTATAATCAGGTGAAATAGTCTGGTCAGTGAATGCTATGATTGAGTCTGGGGGAAAAAATTAGTAGCGAGTGCTTTCCTCTAGTCCTTGTTATGTGGCTCCTAAAGTGATTTTTATTGAAAGATCTATTTCTGAATATCTTATTCTTTTTTTTCTTTTTGTGTGTGTGTGTCTGTGTGTGTGTGTGTGTGTGTGTGTGTGTGTGTGTGTGAGAGAGAGAGAGAGAGAGAGAGAGAGAGAGAGAGAGAGAGAGAGAGAGACTATTCAATGCTGATATGGGGTGTCTTCCTCTATTGCTTTTCTACTTTATCCTTTTAGAGGCAGAGTCTCCCAGTCAAGCCCAGAGCTCACTTACATGGTCCAGCCTTTCTAGGCAGCTTACCCTGTGGATCCTGATCTCTTTCCTTCCAAGGCTAGAATTACAAGTAAGCTGTTAAGTTCACTCAGCATTTATGTAGATCTGGGAATCTGAAATCTGATTCTCTTAATTCTCAGGAAGAGCTTTAACCAACAGAGCCACGCTCCAAGCTCTCAAAGACTTAATATTCCTATTTCAAGGGTACAATAAAGTCCTAAGTAGTCCATTGACCTTTTACATCTTGACCCCATTGATTACTTTGAAAGAGTAAGGAGTGATGGTTGCCAGTTCTTCACTATGTCTTTGCTTAGGAATTAGGATCAAGGACAGGAATAGGTTAGCAAAACAGGTTTTCCTGTGGGGGCATTTGAATTCCTTCAGTTCCCCACGGGCATCACACAGTGGTTGCCTCTGCTGGCAACCTGACACCTCTAACAACTTTCCCACTTGTCCCACTGTTTTTTCAAGTAGGCTAGCTTCCAGGTATCCTTGAGGCTGTGACTTAATATCAGACTCCTTCAGTACTTCTCTGGTCTGTCTGCACTGAAGTCAGTGACTCCAGTGTGTGTTCATCCTCACCACACCTTCCACATGCTCAGATCCATGGACCACAAGTGCTGTGCTCCTCACTATGTCCCACAGTCTAGCAGAGCTGCCTAGCCAACAGCAGGTCAAGTAATTATCAGGGAAGGGGAGTACTGACACACCACACTTTCCAGTCACAGTGCATACCTACTGGGTGAGTGCAACATAAGGAGGTCTCTTGTTGATGAACAGTGACTGACTATGACTTTAGAAGAATGATCTTTAGGTCTTTGTTTTCTTCCCAAGAGAATGACAGCTCCTGCACCTCGCTTTTGTCTTCCTTGTACTGAACTAAAGTTTCACCTGAATTGAACACATCTGTGACTGTCAAGTGATAATTTTCTGTTTTCACCATTCTTTCTCTGTTTAGTTAGAATTCTGTAGAAAAGAAATCTGTCTACCCATCTGTGTATTGATCTAAGTCAGCACAGATTATTTAATGGTTTATATTCCATTATTTATCTGATGTTCAAATTACCAAATACCAAATATCCATATGTGTATTCACACAAGACTGGAGGGAGAGGAGAGGAGAGGAGAGGAGAGGAGAGGAGAGGAGAGGAGAGGAGAGGAGAGGAGAGGGAGAATGTCTTTATGATACATTATCAATAAAGATACATTGATAACTATATCTATGTGTATCTGTGGCTGTCTGTGCTCACGTACATGAACATTTATGATATATAGGATTATTTCCATTTATTAACTCTAAAATTGCTTCCTAGAAACGTCATGCTGTGCCTTATTCTATTGCGCATTTTATAGCAGTATATATCTGACTTGGATGAACAAATGTTTATTCTGTGTGTTTGCATGACTCATGTTTTATAGACATGTTGCTCTTAGACCCTGCTAGTTCTTGACTTGTCGAGTGAAGCGATCCTAGCTCTTCCTCTTGCCTCCCCTTCTCATTCCATTCTGTTGTGATTTCAAACCCTGCAGCTAGATTCTAAAGCAGGGAAAATGTGATTTAAAACTTCCCATGGTTACAGGGATATTATTATAGCCATATAGAGAGAAAATGTATATATTTTTACTCATTATTAAAAATAAAGTTTAAAATATATGACCTAAGTATTAGGTTTTGGGAGGCTCTTTTAATTAGCTAACATCTTCTGAACATGCAGTATAGTTGAGAATAATAAGGAACTCACAGAAAGATAAAGCCTTTATCTAAAATAGTCTTATATGACTAAAATTTATCACTTTAATACAAATGTGTGTTTAAAGTTTCAAATTTAAGTATACTATGCATATTTTATGCTGGAATAGACTAACAAACCACCCCCGCTACAGCTGGGAAGGTTAAACAGCTCTATTCAGTTCTGACTTAGATATAGCAGCTGTTCAAATGCCACGGCGCATTTTACTTGAAAATGTGACCATTTAGTTCTGTTAAATATAAACTGCTATTGAGGCCATGTGCATTATTTTCTTCAAAACAAAGCAGTTTCCTACATGCAGTAGAATTGTTACTAAAGTTCAATAGGTCTTTTTTTTTTAACTGAACTAATTCTTTCTCAACTTCCTGAAAAACTTAAGTATGACAATTTATCTCTTACAATCCATCTACCAAATCAGTTCTTGCTGATGCAAAAATAATACAATGGTGAAGAAAGCCATAGGGAAACATTTTAAGTTTACTGACAAATATACATAATAATACATATAAACTTATGTTCATATATATCCATATATAAATGATTTAAATGAAGTATATTAGAGTGACAATATTCACCCCAAGAGCCATAGACTACCAAACAAAACCTCAGTGCCAGTCTTTGGAAGCCCCCCTTTGATCCCTGGTCAAAAATGTCCACAAGATTTCAAAAATTATCACAGAAATCCACAATGTGTCAAAATGCAGAGAACATCTGACCAAGGAGAGCCCATCCCCAATTGACACTTCTACAGTATAGCCCATATGCTTAAAGCTCAGAGAACATCACAGAACAGGAGACAGAAAAGAGTCCAAGAATCAAGACATCTGCTTGATAGTGTTTTCAATATCTGACAGTAAATCGAACCCATGAAATCTTAACAATATGGTCACCTAAATAAGACTTGCACAGTGACAATTCCAGTTGTTATGTCAGTGCGGATGGGGGAAGTCTCACAAGGTCCAATCCCTAAATTAAGAGCTACAACCAACTAATGGCTGCTAAGAGATGGAGAATCAGTTTTTCTCCAGGGATGAGCCCACCACTCCAGTTCCAAGTGATCAACCCTACACACAATACTGTATATTCTCAGCAGGTTGTATTTACATGCATGTGTATGTGCATGTATGTGTAACAGTAACAAAGAAGAGGACATGAAGTTGAGAAGCTATAGAGGGACATAGGAGGAGTGGAACAGAGAATGCAAGATGCACATAATGTAAATGCAGTACTCATATACAACATTTTCCAGAAAACATATTACATGCAAAAATAATAATGGTGGTCAGACATTAGCAATTTCTACTGCTTTGATGGGGCTCTGATTAGGTGTGATTAAACTCTTAACTTTGTCCTAAACTAAGTTTAGATGGTTTTATTTGTAGATATTAGTACCACTGTAGCCACATAGCACATGTATTTGACTGTGTGTTTTGTTAAGTACTGTTACTGAGAATGAAAGGAAGACTGGCATTGAACACTCATGGGATAATTTGTAAATGATGGATGAAGGTCCATTTCAGTTTCTCAAGATTGATAGTAGTGTGAGATATCTACAATATAACTTTCTGAGAGAAGTTTCCCTGGCCAGAGGTATAGCTCAGTGGTCAAGAACATGCATAGGCAGACCTCCAGAGCTATGAAGAATAGCCAGCCTCCAGAGCTCCCAGGGCCTAAACCACCAACCAATGTGTACACACGGAGGGACCCATGGCTCCAGCTGCATATGTAGCAGAGATTGGCATTGTCTGACATCAATAAGAAGAGAAGCCCTTGGTCCTATGAAGGCTTATTTCCTCAGTGTAGGGGAATGCCAGGGTGGTGAGATGAGAGTGGGTGGGTGGGTAGGTGAGGAAGCATCTTCATAGAAGCAAGGGGAAGGGGGAGGGCTGAGGGGGAACTGGAAAAGGGGATAATATTGGAAATGTAACTACATAAACTATCCAATAAAAAGAAAAAATAGCCAGAAGTGACTCTGATTGAGAAGACAGTGGGAAAAATGGCGGAGCTGTTAGAGGTATCAGGTTGCCAACAAGGCAATCATTGTTGCCCTTGGGGAATTGAAGTGCAGCTCTAGAAAATTTTTGCTTTGCTTGCTTGCTCCTGTACTGGACTCTCAACAAAGCCAGAGTAGAGAGTTGCCCAGGTGTCGTGGTATATATCTGTATCCATATTACTCTGGAGTATGAAATAGAACAGTCCCAGGCCTACCTGAATTATTAGTGATTTTTAAGGTCAGTATGTGCAGGTTGGTTAGACCCTGTCTCCAAAATAAATAAAACAAGGGGCCAGCTATGTCACTTGTTGCTTAAACATCTGCTTAGCATATGCAAGTTCCTGAGTTCAATCCCAGTATTGCAAAAATGATTAATATTATGACAATTTACATATTAATATGGTAGCATGTGATGGTTTAAAACACACACATGTATAATGTTTAAATCAGGATAGACAGAGAACAATGAATGTTACTAAAAGTTCTTCATGGTTTAACCTTCCTAGTGCTGCAACTCTTTAATAAATGCAGTTCCTCATGTTGTGCTGTGTCGCTACTTCATAGCTGCAAAGACAACAATTATTACAAGAGAATAAAAGTTATTTTTGCAAGAGGATGTGAGGCAGTTGCATGGGTTCTGTCAGTTTCCACTTACTGAAACAGGAAATAACTAGACAAAAAAAAAAAATCCTCAAAAGATTGTCTACCTAGTGTCTTGTCTAGGGACCTTAAGCCAGATCATTACTCAGCTATCCCAGAGCAAGCTACAGTCTCTGTGGTAATCCATGCCGCTGTCTTTACTCATTTTGTTTTTGTTTATAAGAATGTGTCTGTCTGTTCAAGTACAGATGACAGAAGAGGGTGTTCGGTCCTCTAGAGCTAAAGTTACAGTTGTGAGTGAGCTCCTGATATGGACGCTGGGAACTGAACTCAGTCCTCTGCAACAGCAGCAAATGTTCCTAAGCACTGAGTCCTCTCTTCACCTCACAGTTTATATTTTTGAAGAAACCAAAGTATATGATAGAGAAAGAATTGGTGCAGTCGGGTTTCTTAGGCTAAGATGCTTTCCCCTCCATTGATTCTGTTCAAGCGAGGACCCTCTCTTTGACTGTCTGAGGCAACTATCTGTGGTGTCTTTCATGTACACAAGCAAGCTTTGCTACAAGATAATGTTTGTTCTCACACTCAGCACTCTGAGAACTGGTAAAGACAATGTTGTAAAGCTTGATTATATTTTTATGACCCATGCCATCTGTGTATTTTCTCCACCTTCAGTAGTGATCAAGAACTGAAAACAATGTATTTAGCTTTCATGGAGCTGTTTATTGCAATGCATCAGGCAAAGTATCTCATCACTTGAGAACCTGGTTGGTTGATTTGTTCGTTTTTAATGTAACTGATTCAAACAGAAGATACAAACTCCTGTTTTCACTTCTTGAAACATATTCCAATTTAAATGAAAGAAAGCACTTATTTAATATAAAATAAGATAAGACCTAAAAATGAATCTGATATGAGTTTCAAAGTCATCATATAAATGAATTATATTTAAGTGATTTTTTTACAACAATTTTGTATTAAAACTAGTCTGGGCTTAAAAATCATTGTTGTAGAGCTAGAGAGATGACTCAGTGGTTAAGAACACTTCCTGCTCCTACAGAGTACCTGGGTTTAGTCCTGACACCCACACAGCAGCTTACAGTCATCTGTAGCTGCAGTTCCAGGGGACTCAATGCTCTCTTCTGTCTTCTGTGGCCACTGAATGCATATGGTTCACAGACATTACTATAGCCAAAACAGTCATACTCATAAAATTCTAAAAAAATAAATAAATATTTTTAATTGTTTTATATACTTGCACTACAAAATCCAAATCTATTTAGACATTTCAATAATTTCTTTAAAATGTTATAAACATTAAAGTTTCTCTACAGCTTTTATCTGATTATTATTGCCTATCTTAATGAAATAGAATAATGGTTATTTTGTCTTTTAAAATTTTTGTGCAGTGGAACAACGTCAAATTTTCAGAATTCTATGTTCTATAAATATATGAAATTTGTCCTGTGAATAATTGAAACATAATTCTTATCAGTAGGAATATCCTGAATATTACACCAGAAATGTTAACTAGTCACAGGCTTGATTTTACCACGTATAAATTAAATGACAGCTGACCACTGTGGTCCATACTTTTAATTCCAGACTCAGGAGGCAGAGACAACTGTATCTGTGTAAGTTCAGGGCCAGCATAATCTGACCTTCCAGGACAGTCAGAGGTACACAAGAGACCCCACTTGGAAAAAAGTAAACGACAGACGAATTGTATTCGTGTCCTTCGCTTAACAGATTTAATGATATTAGGTAACAAGGTGTCCGTTTAAACTAACAAGCAGGAGCTGAAGAAAACCAGAACTTAGAGTAAGCTTCAACTATTGATGCTATTCAGTAGCCCATACCCAGGCCTTAAAGGGAAAGACATCTTTAAAGACTAAATCATCGCTTGTCCCTTTTTAAAATCTAGTATACTTTTCTGTTTCTATTAGTGAAGTTTTTAATGTGTATATATGTGTGTCTGCATGAATATTATATACACATGCCTGTGGAGACTAGGGGAATTTCAGATTCTCTAGAACTAGAATTATAGATGGTTGCAAGCCACCTGATGCTGGGACCCACACCTAAATCTTCTGCAAGAGTTAACTCAACCTCAAAACCAACTCAAAATAATAACGGGTGTAATTATTGTTCTGCAGTAAGAATATCATAGGATGAGATATTCTCTGACACTATTTAAAGGGTAATGCATGTGTGTGCTCCCAGTGGCAAGCCAGCTGCTGTCTTCCTTGCAGCTGTAACAGTCTTTGTTAGGAACCTCTTACTGCTCCACACACAGAGCACTCCTGGAGCTAGGAAGCCATGCTTCTCCCATTCATTTGTTGCAATCCAGCATATAGTTTCTAATTTATCGAGTGAAAATGAGAATGGTAATTAATCTTCAAATAAGCAGGACTTATATGAACAGAAAAAATGAATTTTTGATTGTTGATAGTTGTAAGATATTAATTGGTTATAAAACAACTAGGATACAACAAATAGAAATGATGATTAAGACTGAAGTCAGTTAATATTTTAAGGAAAAAGAGACCATTAACAAACTTTTTACATGCCATGGCTGAAAAAAATAAGATCCAAAGAATGACATATTCAAGACTACATGGCTACATCATTTCTCATCATGTGACTGGCAGAGTTTAAGAGTAAACCATGTATCACTGAGCCAGGCTGATTCCCTTATGAACAATGGGCTTGACTTTTCTATGACATCACCAACTGCCAGTGCCTAAGTCTGGTTACCATCTGTCTAGAGAAGTATATGAGAAAACCACCATACCTTCTTCCCCTTAAGTTCCCTCAACTTTAGGCTGTCATAAATATAAAACCATTGGTACAATTACCAATACCTAAGAATTAGATGGCACGACCATCTGTGAGCCAGCTTCTATTTTGGTTGGTTGCTTTCTTCCTTCCTTCCTTCCTTCTTTCCTTCCTTCCTTCCTTCCTTCCTTTCTTTCTTTCCTTTGGGACAGGATCATATCTATCCCAAGCTGACCTCACACTCACTACATATCTAAAATTATCTTGAACTTCTGATCCTCCTAGACCTACTTCCCAGGTGCTAGCATTAGAGACATGCTCTACTGTGCCTGACACATGGAGCACAGTGCTTAAACCTGGGACTCATGCCTCTACCAACTGAGGCCCAAGGCTGAGCTGGAAGCTAATTAGGAAGTAACTGTGAAATCCAAATCAAAAGAGATGAGGAAAAATGGAAAGTAAAGGTTTCCATATATTATGATTTATCACATCTAACTATTCCCTGGACATGAACACTTATGATTATGTAAACATGAGGCCAAGCAGACATTGGTGGTGGCAGAATAGCACTCCAGTGCATGCTGAGTAAAAGTGTGTGACATTAAGCTTTCAGTAGATGCAAGTGTGAGATATAAAACATCTTTCTTTCTAGAGACTCATTATAAAAAAGGAAGATGCGTTCCATAAAACATAAGGGTCTCTGGGACACCTTTGAGACTGAAGGCACTCTATCCTTGTGAGGTTAAGTATCCTTGTGACAAATAATACAGAGGAGCCATAGACAAGATAACCTTCCAAAAGTGGGCAGAGGGTTTCTGACAGCCGGATGAAGCCATCTCTCAGAGGCAGTAATTCAGCCGATCTGAATCATTTCCTCTCTAAACTGTGTAATGGAAGTAAGCGACAGCAGCAGAGAGCTGATGCCCATCTCCTTTGCATCACCAGGGTGGCCTGGCTTAGGAAACCTCAAGATCAGTTCAGCCCACCTGCAATTACCGTGTTAGCCTTTAAAAAAAATAAAGCAAAATTATATGTGATCTGTTTGTATGTGTGTATGTATGTATGAATGTATGTATGTATGTATGTATGTATGTATGTATGTATGTATGTATGTGGATCCATAAAGTCTCTGTAATAATAATTGTCTCTCAGGGCTATTTTAGACTCAGTGTTTGTTTGGTTTTTTTTTTAAAAAACATTTTGAATGACTTAACAAGTTAGACCCTTTATTTGCTTTTACTTATAAAACAGTTGCACTACATAACCAGTTAAATGGCAGACTATAACTTGTCCTGTGGCTGGCTCATGCCGAAGCTCCACATTAATGATGCACTTGATGAAAGTCCGTATCCATAACCTGAAGACGCATAGTGCTGGGGACAAAGGTGGCATTTTACATTTTTATTAACACTAGTAATTTTCTCCCGCTTGATTTCTTTTAGGCCAAGCCCAATTTCTTCTAAACCATGGGTCAGTGAGCTCAGGCTGAGTCCCATGTGACTGATGGGCTTGATTCTACAAAGATATCACCAAGTACTGATCCCTAAGTCTCCTTACTGTCATTAGGAACAGCTAGGGTGGAGGGGTGCGAAACAATGTGTTCTTCACTTTAGTCTCACTACCTGTGGCAGTCGTGATGCCAGCAGAGTGGTGTGTATTTGTGAAGTATTATGTCTGACATGTTATTAATGCAATGCTAACAAAGTCATCTCAAATGCAAGCAAAATATTATCTTATTGCCTTCCCTTGTTAAGCCTCAGAGAGAGAAAGAGAGAAAAGAAAGTGCTTGAGTTGAAGTGGTTTGGATTAGGCAGAGTTTGCATTCAGAAAGCATCGCTTCCAGCTCAGTGTAAATCTGGGGAGATTTTGCCTGGGATGCAGTTGCTTAAGAGTTTCTTGCCACATCTTCCTGATTGAAAATGACATTGTATTAATAAATCAGAAAAGGCTGCTATTAACTAGATAAATAAGTACACTTAACATACAAGATGGAATGGAATTTAAATACTTTAAGTCAGGCCCTACAGTATTCTAGTGATGTCAGATACATTTTTATTTTTTAAAGATTTTAGTCAGAATTTAATCTTTGAAAATATTAATAACAGCTTATAGCAGGTAAGCTATAAAATAACACTGGATGCTGTCTGTTTAGTTTCTGGTTGAAAAGGCACAGCAGTACTGTAGTTCATTACCTTTGAAAAAAACAGTAACAAGATAATACAGCTGCTCTGATTAAGATGTAAATTCTTTCTAATTAGAATGTAAATTCTTACATTTAAATGAAGACATCAGTTGTCAGGACGCCATATGATATCTTTTCCCACCTTGCCTGAGTGAAGCCCTCACTGCTCATCCAGGCACTGAAATAGTTTTGCAATCCCTTTGTTCTCTGATTCTTGTAATATTCTCTCTTCATGTTCCCTTTTCACACGGCTTTTGTTTGTTTTCCCCCTTGCATCTGATATTGTTGTGCCTTGGGATTTTGCAGAAATTTGGAATGAAAATTGAGTTCAGTCAGTGCCAGTATTTGCTTGTGCCTCAATTACTTCTGCTGAATTTTCCTCAATGCAAATCAGGCAGGTTGCATAAAGTGGTGCATGTATTTGAAATAATTAATTTTCCGTAAAATGATGGATCAAGTCCAATCAACCTTCATGAAATCTAAATAATAGAATAGAGAATTAGAAATTAATTAACATTTTGTGCTGTTAATATTTCATGCTGTAAACTAGTAATAGGAAGTTTTATCTGTTGGTTCTAACTTTTTCTTTATTGAATGTTGGTGAAAACCTGCTTCAATCATTTCTTGCCAGAAATATGTGAACAAGAAATCCTGTATCAGTGACACAAGTGACACAAGGTTTCAAAGTTCCCAGGTCATATACACTGTCAGTGAAAGCTGTAGTGTGAATGACAAGACATCAATCTATAGACACCACCCACCAATCTATACACTGCACGAGGCCATGGACTTTTGAACGTGATTTTGCATCTATCATGGCCTGTTTCTTCAACTAAATCTAGTCTAACTCTTGAGGCAAATCAGTCAACCACCCTGCAGTGCTGGGGAAGGAGACATCTAGAAACTGAGAAAACAAATGCTTTACAGATAGAAGGGAGTCACCTTTGACTTAGTGATCTGGTTCTTTTCAACTTATTTTAGAAAGTTCTGACATATAAAAAGAAGAGTGTATTATAATGAAGTTCGTAAAGCAATCTACCACCTTTGCTCATAAGGTACTAAGCAGGGAAGCAAAGCAAACAAGCCAGAGTGATGCCAAGGAACAGTCGAACGACAGAGCACCAAGCAGTCAGTGCTGAGGTGCAGTTCCAGACTGAGGCAGGGGATGTTCAATGACTTCTGTGCAGTTTGTCAGTCTGGGCAGATTAAGCAAGGAAGAGAAGAAAAAGAACACAGTAGGTAGAACACAGATGGCGTAAGGAGAGATACACTGTCTGTGGCAGTGTAGAAGAAGCCGCTCAATGTCATGTAGAAGTGGGTGCATTAAGTGAAATGCAGGAATGGGGTATCTAGCCAGTCCGTTTAGTACTCCTTAGTATAGAGGGATTTACAATGGCATTATCAACATGTCTCTACCCTCCCAAAGGACAGTCTCCAGTGTTAGGTGTGGAGGCTCATGCTTGATAGCAGTGCACACAGGGGAAGTCAAGGCAGAACAATTATGTGAGCCTCAGACCAGCCTGGGCTATATGGTTAGTTTCAGGCCTATCTAAAAAAATAATAATAATAAATAAAATAAAATACACCTCTTATGCTATAAATAAAATTCTTTGACTACTTACCATGTTTTTAAATGAAACATCTCTAGTGACTAAAGCAAACATTGTTTCTAACTATGAGCATGTACTATAAAGTTGGTGTATTTCATCTTGACTTCTCTACCCAAGGCAATCAAAATGTCCCCACTGTTATTCACACCATCACTTCGTAAAACCATGTTTATGCAAATTGTGGCACTACTTAAGTACTAGATTAGTCTCCTACCACCACTATGGCGAAATTATCATAGGCTTAACTGCTTAAGCAATACAGAGTTGTCCTTCCGTATGTAAAAAGCAAAAGACCAAAATTAATGTTATGGGGTTAAAATCAGAAGGCTAGCTGGTCTATGTGCCTTCTGGTGTGCAGGGAAGGACTCATTGCTATGCCCTTGTAGGCGGGAGGCTGTATATTCCTTAGCTTGCCCCTCTTTCCACGGCATCAAAGCCAGTAGTGCTGACTGACTTGTGCTCCTGCTGCCCCTGGTCCTCTCCTGCCTCCATTAGTTTCAGGACTCGTGTGACCAGAGAGGACCCACCCAGCTACACCAGAATCATCTTCCTACCTTAGGGCCATGTGATTTGTACCTGAATTCCATGTGTGACCTCAGTTACTCTCTACTGTGCTAGGTTGCATATTGCAGGTTCCAAGGATGATGATGTGGATGAACACTCTATTTTAATACTTTCTTGAAGTATCTTTATATAAAAGGATACTTTATATAAAAGCATACTGTCTGTATGTAGGCAATCTTTCTAACAAATTTTGATATTGTGTTAACATTCTTGATTCTCAGCTGGAGAGCACTCAGTCTAACCAAATATTATTTAATATGACACCAACTGCTACTTGAATAGAGAGGCAGAAGAGCTACTTTTCTAGCTTAGATGGAATTTTCTCCTTTAAAATCTGATATTTCTCACTATAGCTGAGTTTGAGGAGAAATTTAGATTAAATAGAGCACATGAAAACAAACACAAACACCTGTAAATATTTTAAAATTGGTGTTATAATCCAGATACTTGGGAGGCTAAAGGAGGAAGGTGCTGTGTTTAAGACCACTATGGGCTACATAATAAGTTCCAGGACAACCACTAAGTAAGATTGTGTCTCAAAAAAAGAAAAAAAAAATCCAGGTATCATGTACCTGTAATCCTAGCACTTGTGAGGTAACAGTAGGAGGATCTGGAATAATGTTACTGAATAAAATAAGAAATAAAGTCTCTCTAAGTAGAGCTCAGTTGACTTGGTGCAGGCGATGATGAGAAAAAGCAGGGACTGGTCAGGAAAGATAGGGAAAGTTAAGTAACACAGAAAATGAAAGGATCCCTCTTAAAGGTAAGTCATTCACCAGCTGAGAATCAAGAATGTTAACACAATATCAAAATTTGTTAGAAAGATTGCCTACATACAGACAGTATGCTTTTATATAAAGTATCCTTTTATATAAAGATATTTCAAGAAAGTATTAAAATAGAAAAAATGCATAAGGCCCAAAAGTGTACTATTACCCAGCTATAAAATCTGCAATTTTCTATATATCTCTCAAGTCAGACTGTAAACTCATTTATAATAATAAAAAACCCGTGTGACCTCATATAGTAAGCATGCTTTCACTCCTTCTTGACCTGTAGAGCTACCCCACCATCTCACTACTGAAAATTGAAAAAAAAAAAGTCCTTATAAGTCCTTTAGGATATAACCTCAATTATTACCAAAATTATATGTATAGCAATCATTAAGATATGGACTCTGTCTTGGGGAGCCTGCCCTCACACCCAGGTGTGCATTATGCTTCCCCTAAGCACCCATCTTTGTGTTAAAGTTCATATTTAAACTTATGTCTAAAATAAAGTCTTTGTCTAAGAAACTCAAAACTCCATCTCTGCTATATAGAGAAATAATAAGGAAAGAAGGGAGGGAGAAAGGAGGGAGAGAGAGAGAGAAAGAAAGAAAGAAAGAAAGAAAGAGAGAGGAAGAAAGAGAGAGGAAGAAAGAAAAAGAAGGGTGAGGGAGGGAGATTTGAAAGAGGTACTAGGAAACTCATTTATTAACTATTATGTAACAGAAACTATATAAATACTTTTTTAGATCTGTAACAGTCCCTGTAATCTGTTATATTTCCCTTTTAGATAAAGGACCACTGGAAAGAATCAGTAAATTTCCTAAAGACACAGTAATGAGAGTTCCCCCATGTCTTCACACTGAGCTGGGCCAAGCTATGTGAGACGTTACTTGTATCCATCAAAACAAGCACTTCTCCCAGTCCATAGAATGAACACATTTAAAATATAACAGACTAAACAGGTGTAAGACATGATCCCTGCCTTCAAGGGAGCTATAGTCTAAGACTGAAGCTAAAAGCATTCTGGTTAGTCATCTAGCAGAGGGAGACAACCTTTGGATGGAATCTATTCTTTTAATGCTCAATCTTTTATTGGAAGCCTAGGTTTCCTTTCCTACCTCAGAGTGTTGTTAGAGAGATTAAGTATACATTAAATACTTAGACCGAGATCTGGCACATGGCAAGCACTCAGTAAATGGTGGCTGTGACAGTCATAAGTTCATGCAGTACAAGAGCTGAGTTAATGATTATCCTGTGAGGACAGGAAGGTCAGCAGAAGACCAGAGTGCAGAGCCAATGCCTGTATGTTAGAGTTCCAGTATCTATGGACACCATGAGAAGCCTGTCCATGTAGTAACTAAGTGCACTGCTCTAGGAAAGAATGTTCTTTCCAGTTCCGAATACTCACCACTCATCCGTGCCTCAGGGCTGCTTCTTTTACAGTATGGGATAAACACATCTGTATCATGACACTGAGCAAGGAGGTTAAAGGAATATGCAAAATGCCTGAAAGTGTGTCTGACATAAAATAAATATGCCACGTAATACCAAGGATGCATCTGTGGAGCCCTTCTTCAGCGACAACCTTGCAGCTGTAGATACAAATAAAGAACTCAGGTGATCTCTGTTTCCCACAGCAGTGCAGGTGCCATGCACAGCCAGGCATTCCAGTTGTGTGGGCGTTGTGTACTCTCACATGGCAGGTGCCTCTCTTTGGGTGATGTGAAATAGCAAATGCTGTAAAGCACCCTGTAAGCCACCCTGGCTAGTGGGGGAGACTGAGAAGAGGGCCGATGAAATAGAAACCACGGGCTGAAAGAAGGGCCAGAAAACAGTGAGGATGCTTCCCTCATTCTGCAGTCTCCCTCCACCCTCCAGTGTGGGAATTACAGGCCAGGTCACCTGTACACTGGGAATCCCAAATCAGGTCCTCTGTTGGTACAGCAAGCACTTGATCAACTGAGGCATTAGCCCAGCCCCTCTCCACTGATAATAATTTCATTTTTGAAAAACAAATATTCAAACTAATGATATATAAGCTAAAGTAGTTAGATGTAAAATATACTGCTGTCTGAAACAGATTTACCAATAAATTGATAGATTGCTGGATTACAAATGTTCATATATTTAAAGAAAAAACAGAAATGACCATGCCAGACCATGGTGATATTTACATGTGAGTGAAACCGGGAAAGGGAATAACACTCGAAATGTAAATAAGAAATACTCAAGTTAATAAAAAAAAAAAGTCAACGTTTTATATTTATACATTTTTACAATAAAATTTTTGAGAGAAATCATAATGAAAGCACACATACACACTCTACAAAAATAATAGAATGTTCTTTTTATTTAAAGGGAAGATAGCTTAGGCCTAGATGTCTGGTGCATACCAATAATACCAGTATTCAGAAGGCAGAGACAGGAGAGTCTCAAGTTACACCTCTCCTACATAGTGAGACTGTCAGAGAGAGAGAAAGACAGAGACAGAGACAGAGAGAAAGAGACGGACAGACAGCTAAGTACTTTCAGTGTTCTCTTGTAGTTCTGATGAAGTTATACTGACAAGTTCTTCACCCATTTGTGTTCAAGTAATTGGATAATTACCTGGTGATAGAAGAGGCTGAAGAGCTCTGCACAGAGCTACACCACAGTTCTGTGACTGTCGAGTCAAACCTTTGAGACAAATCATTGTAATTAGCACAGTCTTGCTGCAGCTCTAAGCTAACATGTAAACAGCCCCAACTCCACTTCAAATACCATTCATTCTATTAAAATCATAGCTGTGGCTTTGGACTTTTTTCCCTTCTCTTTGACCATGGCAGTGTACACCCTGCTTACTTCGTCTGTGGAATCATAAGATATTGCTATTGCTTGCCCAGTCTCAAATCAGTTGACAATTTTTCATGTTGTTTTCTTTGAATTGTGCTGAGGTGGCAACCCACTGGGTCAGCTGTATACCCTTGTACCATAGTCGGCCCACAAAAACTAAAAGGTTAAGGGGACAGTTGGTGAGAAGTAGTAAAATTTTAGAAATTAACAAGTTCTCAGCCAAAACTGGGCTCACTGAGAAATTTCTATCATAAGTGAGAGACTAACCAATTGGGGTTATTCAGTCCTGTGCATTAACATGTTGTTCAGGAAATAAATGTTAAAATGGCTTCCAAAGCATACACCAATGGCCATCACTGCCACAGCAGAATCTGTTCTGGTAAAAAAAAAAAAAAAAAAAAAGCCAAGCAGCAGAGCTGGGAAAAGTTGGAGCAAGTGCCAGGGCTCGAGCAGATTCACACGGCAAGATAAGGCTCCAAAGCGAAGTGCCAGGCAGCAGATGGAGCAGAGTCATGTCCTCCTTGCTCTCTTGCTCGGCAGCAGAAGCTGCATCCAGGGAGCTCTGGTGCTGGGGCCAGGGAGGGGCTGCTGCTCTTTCCCCACAAGGACCCATCAGTCAGATGGCCCCTAGGAGCTCCTTTCTCCCCGTGTCGTGTCAAAGGTTTTGATTCTTATCTGTGACAGCTTTGGAAACTGACACATATTTTGCTTAAGACTTTCTCTTCCAAGTCCACACCAGGCTTTATTTGTGGGTGGTGGTGTTTGTGTGGCCGGAATGCTTTTGTGTGGAAAGCCATACTCTGGACTAAGATAAATCACCAATCTCCCCTCAGCAATTGTAAGTGGGTTCTGAAGTTCCTGTTTCAAGGCTTTGATGTGTAACTGGGTGTAAATCTAGTCTGATGCCAGGATGCTTTATGCCTGAAGTTTCTTCTATATCTTGATGGGCTGTTAACCTGTGACCATTAACGAAACCTCAGATCGTGCTCTATAACGGGATCTAGCCTCAGTCACCACTCGTGTTGCACCTCAGCATCACTTCTGGTTTGCTACTTTTCGTAAGCTTCTTGGCTTCTCCTCCCCACCCCTAAAAGACTCTGTTTCTAAAACTTTATTCACCTCCTGATTTTTCCTTCATCCCATGATGATACCTCCCAGCTCCTCAGCTAGAATCTGGATCAGTTTCCCTTCATGCAGTACACTTTTGAACAAGTAGCAAGTCTTGTGGGGAATTCTGTGGATAGCAGATTCAAAGTTGGCAGACCCTGGGGACAATCAATCAAAAAATAGGAGGGAGCAAATAATGAAATGGCTCAATTGAGAATCCTGTTGAACTACATTATATAGTGATTAAACTAATTCATGTTTCTAATTCATAGGCTCATGATATTGCTATTTTTCTATTTTATGTTATTTTATCAGCTTTTATCTGTCTATGTAATTTAAATAATTGGCAATGACGTATCAATTCCTCTAATGCTAATCTTTCCTGCTCATTCCCTAATACCGTAGCCCTCCCTCTTCATGACCCAGTGTAGCCTGGGACACAGGCCATTGCAAACAACTGCAACAGCCTTGATCATGAAAGTACTAATGACCTAAATTGTGGCTGGAAAGTTTTTAATATATTATTACCGTGTTACAATATATAGGTATATTTAAATATCTAAATAATTAACTTGTTTTGTTTTGTATGTTTATCCATTCACCCAAAGGACTGTTAATTAAGATAGAAGAATTCAGGGAGAGGAGGTATATTTCTCTATGTAGATGGAAGAATTCAGGGGAAAGGAGGTATATTTCTCTATCTAGATAGAAGAATTCAGGGAGAGGAGGTATATTTCTCTATGTAGATAGAAGAATTCAGGGGAGAGGAGGTATATTTTTCTATGTAGATAGAAGAATTCAGGGAGAGGAGGTATATTTCTCTATGTAGGCAGAAGAGAATGGTCATCTCAGAAATATTAAACCCATTGTGAGTATTTTAAGTTAGAGATATAAGACATGCTTATTGCCTAAAACCAAACACCAGAGTGGGTCTTCAGGGCCCATATAAAAGAGACGCAGCAGCGTGTATCTGTGACACTACACCGAGAGAGCAGAGACAGGTGAAAACTTGTTGCCATCTGGCCAGTGGTGGAGCCTAAACATTCAAGTTCAGGGAGAAACCATGTATTAAAAAAATATGGTGAAAAACAATAGAGGAAGACCCTGACAAGAATGTATGCTATATTCTCCAGGTATGTGTATTCTCTTCTTGAGAAGACTGGAATAGAAGAGAACATGGGATGAGGGGGGAGAGCAATCAGCATCTACCTTACTGCTGACTTCATTTCCTTTTTCCCCCTCCTTTATTAAAAATTAGGTCATGTTTCTTTATGTAAATACTAATGTTGGCTATAACCATTTCATTTTAATCATAATTACTATTTTTACTTTATTATTACTTTAATTGAACTTCTAAAATCTTGACAAACTAATGGAGGGATCGCTGTGTCAGCTTGTCTAACTCATCTCTTCAAAATACAATTCAAAAGTAACAAGCAGTAAACTTCCTGTACTCAAATGACCGACAAGATGGCTCCTAGTAACTCACGCTGCGTTTACTGCATGGAGCAGTGCCATGGGCAGGGACCCTAGCGCACATCTCCACTGATCTTCTTGTTTATTTTTATTGTACGTATTGTGTGAGTGTGTATGGCTGTGGGGTGTGCCCCCATGTGTGGAAGTCGCAAACTGCCAAGGATTGCCATTTCTCTCTCCACCATGAGAGTCTCGGGCATCAAACTCAGATAGCTAGGCTATCTCACCCACCCCTTCACTGATTTTCTTCAACTCCACAGGATAGGCGCTGCCCTACAAAAGCAGAAAATAAAAAGTCAAGGCCAGCCTTTTTAACCAGTTGGCTGAGAAATTCAGCTCATGGCGGCGTCACTCTGCCCTATCAAATCTCTGCTGCTCTATAAATACATCTTTATCGTGCAGCACAGCTTTGTGCTCAGCTGATTGTAAAAGGTATCCTAGTCTCCTGTCCTCTCCGAGTGTACCGCCTCAGTCAGCCTAGTCCTGGAAGCTTGTAGCCTCCATACAATCTAATCTAGGCTACAATGTTGCCAGCCTCTGAAACTTGCTGCTGAATAAGCTCACCCCTTCCTGGTTCTTTCTGAGCTCTGGCTGGCTGGTCTAACTCAGCTGTTCTGACCCAAACTCCTCTGCAAGCTGAGTGCTTCATCTGGCTTCTCTCAGTTTCTCCTGAATTGCTGTTTGGTCTCATATTAACTCTGACAATATATTCTAATCGTCTGGCTCCTCCTTCTCCGGCTCATTCTGTCTACCTGTGTCTAGCTTGTTCTCTCTTCAACCTGTCTCTGTACAACTTTTCCAGTAAAACTGCGCTCGCGCTCGCTCTCTTATTCCCTCTCCCTCTCCCTCTCCCTCCTTCTCCCTCTCCCTCTCCCTTCCTCCTCTTTCTCTTCTCTTCTCTTCCCTCTCTTAAGTAACTTTCCTTTCCTCTTCTCATGAGAGTTGAACATATCCTATTCTGTCAAATCTTTCTCTGATTTGTCACTGTGTCTACCAATCAATTAGACATAACTTTCAAACATGTGTGCTTCCTTCTACAAAATGACTTTACCTTCCTTGTTTGGGATTAAAGGTGTGCACTAAGGATGTGTCTGTATTCCAGCCAGAGAGATTGAAGTGTGTACTAAAGGCTGAGCAACACCTCAACTAGAAACAGTCTGCACACTCATGGTGTGATCAAATATCCTGCAGCAGTTGTTTATTAATATTCAGTATTGTTTAAAACTGAAACCCATAACATACACTAAAATCTCACCTGCCAGTTTACCAAATGCACGACCCTCACTACTGGAGGTGATAAAAGGGGTTGGAGAGAGAGTGGAGTCAGGTTATGAAGTTTCTGATTCTTCCTCTGTATATGACCTAGTTTCCCCTGTTTGTCATGCTAGAACAAAGCAGCAGACACACTGTATGTGTTTGTTTACAGACCCCTCTTCAGAGTTGGCTTGATTATGGCCACTTGCCTCTGAGATTGACAGTCAGAGGCCCATCCACAGAGGAATACGTATCCGCCTCTTGCTGATAAGCTCTCGTTACCAAAAAGATTGCCATCTTGGGCAGAACACCATCAAGCTGAACCATGCAGTTCATTCAGTTTGTGTTGCAGGAATTCCTAATATCCTTTCCAGGTAAAACTGGATATGCAACCTGCTTGCTACAACCCTTTCTCTCTGCTTTACCTTGCTCTGCAAGTCTGTCTTGCTCCGTGGGCACAGAGACAGACCAGAACATTCTCTGCCTAGTTTGATGTGAAACAGGAACACGATGCCAGTCTTGGATCCTGCAGACATAGTCTTTAAGTTACTCTCTTGGATCTCTACTAGCACCTTTGAAACCAGCTTCAAGAGCATAAGCTCCTGTGCTAAAAGCACTGTACTTCTTAGCAATGGTCCTTCTTGATTCCCTTCCTCAAACTTTGCTTGTGGAGGTGGGAGTTATTGGCTACGGTAAAAGCTACATTCCTTACACACTTGGCAAAAATCTGATCCCAGTTGCTGAAGCCTCTCTTTGGGTCTCATTTAGTCTTCATGATTATCAGGGATTACTCATTGTGTCAAGAATACCAGTGTGCCACTCTGTGCTGTTGTAGTTATGTGATGACAGAAGGAATGGTTTAGACACAGCATAATCCCAAGTTCTAGTCCAAACAGGACTAAAAGATCTTGTCTCAAAAAAAAAAAAGGTTATTAGTTCCTCCATCCTTTGGGGGGAAGATATCTTAAGAACCTATAAATGCTTACTGAAGAAGAATGTTAGGAAGACTTTTTTTAAAAATGACCAGGATTATAAACCATCTTAGTCAAAAAAAAAAAAAAAGGAAAAGATAGAGGTTGAAATTGGGGAGATGTAGGCTAGAAGTAAGCTTTGGGTAGTGGAAAAGTAGCCTGTAAAATGAGAAAAATAAACTGGGGATATCCGAATGGGGGAAGATTGAGACCACAAGCCAGGCATCTCAATCTGGTTCAGTGGGAAAGCTTCTTGCACAGTGACCTGTGGGGAAACAGAAATTTGGGAAAGGTGATCCAAACCAGGTACAAATGGGTGGACAAAATAGTACTATAATTGTTTAAAGAAAGAAGTAAGGGCAGCAAGATCCAGCGGACACGTGAAAGAAAAATGGTGAGTAGTGCTGGGGTCATCTATGACCTCTTCTCATTTCACAACTGTCATGTTTGTGTACATGTATGTGTGCGTGCGTGTGTGTGCTTGTAGACACTACAGATTGGTACTAAGTATCTTCCTCTATCATACTCCACGTCAGGTTTTGAGACAGTTTTTCTCAGTGAAGCTGGGCAGAGGGCCCAGCCCCCAGCACTAAGCATGCAGACGCACACCACCACACCTGGCTTTCCTGTGATGCTGAGTATCTGAGCACAGGTTCTCATGCTTCTGCAGCAAGCCCTTCACCCAGAGTCCTCTCCCCAGCACTCATTTGTGATTATTTTGTTTTTGGATGACTAATCTTATAGGATAGGTTGTGTCAGCATATTCCAAATGGAGGGTGAGTGGTACCAAGCCTGTCAAAAGTTCCCGAATAGGGAGGCAAAGATTAAAACAGAGGCAGAAGGAACACCCATTCAGAGCCTGCCCCACATGTGGCCCATACATATACAGCCATCCAATTAGACAAGATGGATGAAGCAAAGAAGTGCAGGCCGACAGGAGCCGGATGTAGATCTCTCCTGAGAGACATAGCCAGAATACAGCAAATACAGAGGCGAATGCCAGCAGCAAACCACTGAACTGAGAACGGGACCCCCGTTGAAGGAATCAGAGAAAGGACTGGAAGAGCTTGAAGGGGCTCGAGACTCCATATGAACAACAATGCCAAGCAACCAGAGCTTCCAGGGACTAAGCCACTACCCAAAGACTATATATGGACTGACCCTGGACTCTGACCTCATAGGTAGCAATGAATATCCTAGTAAGAGCACCAGTGGAAGGGGAAGCCCTTCGTCCTGCCAAGACTGAACCCCCAGTGAACTAGATTGTTGGGGGAGGGCGGCAATGGGGGAGGATGGGGAGGGAACACCAATATAGAAGGGGAAGGAGGCCAAGGGATGTTTGCCCGAACCAGGAAAGGGAATAACATTTGAAATGTAAATAAGAAATACTCAAGTTAATAAAGAAAAAAAAGAAAAAAAAAAAGTTCCCATGGCCAGAGCGGTGATGGCTTTTAATCCCAGCACTCAGGAGGCAAATCAATTTCTGTGAGTTTGATAACAACCTGATCTACAGAGCAGATTCCAGAACAGAAAGGGCTACACAAAGAAACCCTGTCTCAAAAACAAAACAAAAAGAAAAGAAAAGAAAAAGGAAAAGGAAAGAAAGAAAACGTTTCTAGTCGACCCAAAGAAGGTGAGAAAACATAGAATAATGTGTTCTACACTTAGAAATCTCTAGTTAAAGTGATATGGAAGTGCCAAGAACAAGATGAATAACCTCGTTTAACCTAGCGCCTCTCACTTGGGTAACCGTTAGGCCACGCAGAGTTTATGAAATAGATGGGTGTTTTGAGCTTGAATATTAATACTATATTTTTCTTAAAAACAAAAGCATAACCAATAAACTTTATTTATGAGAAGAAAATAGCTCCTGGGTCTCTAAACCAGAATTATGTCTTTTTCAGGCTTAATTTGGTCACATATTTAAAATTAATTATCTTTTTTAATGAAAGACCATAAGAAACTTAAATTTAATAAATTTAATTCCTTTTTTCCTCCCCTCCTCCTCCTCCTTTTTTGGTGGGGGAGGCAGGTTTTCTCTGGTTAATTCCCCCAGTGTCCAGGAATTCACTTTGTAGTCCAGGCTGAAGATCCCCCTCCTTCTGCCTCCCAAGGCCTGGAGTTAAAGGCACGTGCGACCATGCCTAGCTGCCTTTGTGTCTTACAAACCTAAAGCCAAGGACACAGGTACTAAAGTTTCGTAAGGTTGAAAAACATACTTACAGTTTAAAATTACAAAATTATATACATTTTGATAAACTACACATCTACATAACAAATTACTTGGATGTCAATATTATAAAATTTTGTTAAATTATGAAAAGCAGATGTTAATTACATTTTATATACACAGAATTTTGAGGATTAAAGATGTCGATGTGTTGTTTCACGTTAGTTGACAAATAGAAAGGAAAGAGTGGGGAGAGCCGATCTCACTTTCTGATTGCGCACTTCTCCTTACAGGAGTAAGAGACAAAATAACCACTTTCATTGAATATCAAAAAGATTGTTCCTTTGTTTGTGAATTATCCCCAACTTCTCAAGAGACCTAGCAACAAAAGCTATTGTATTCACTCCCATTCTTGGACCCAGGTCTCTCCCTTGTAAATAATTATTAGTGTCAGTGTGTGTAGTGAATATATATCTTGTCTTCATACTTTTAGAAATTATGCCCATTGGAATAATAAAGCAGCTGACTCAGAAAGACTGACTTGACATTGTCACAAGGCAGGTAGTGACAAAGAGTACATCTTCAGCTTCTTTGCCACACAAATGCTACACAGCAGCCAACATTCAGAGCAGGAATCCCATATGCACATCTGCCAAATATCAGATTGGATAGCTGAGGGGTATACAGACTCTAACTCATACACTTACAGTATGTTTCCCATTGAAAAATCTTGTCTATCGAAAAAATAGTACTTGTAATTTTAAATGAAGCTTGAACTACTGCTATATTACTTTTTTAATTTATAAGAAAAGCTTTTAAAGGGACAGGCCTCACCTGCAACAGTAGACTACTGGTGAAGGCTTCAGCAGCCATCTATTTGCCGGCCTGTGTGGCATACACGTGGATCATCCCAGCGTGGGGCAGCTCAGGTGAGAGGTTTTCTAGTTTAGGCCCATCTGGCCAGCATCCTGACACAACCTTGTCCTGAAAAATTAAAATTCAAAATAATGAGGACTTTGTGTTAAAATACTACGTTGATAAAATGCTTGGTTTTGTTTTATCATTTTTATGTTATATTTGTCAGGTCAATTATTTATAATAATAATGATAGCAATAGTTATATATGGACATATATCTGTTTTAAAGAGTTAGGTTTCTAGTTTTCAGATTGAAGTTTTTTGTTTGTTTACTAGAATCAGATTTCTATAACAGAGCATGTTACTGTTATAAAAATAGGATGACTAATGCATTTCAGGAAATTTTAAGATTTTCCTAGTGATTTTTAATAGCTTACTCAGAAAAGTAATTCTAATAGTAAAGAACACTGTATTAGGAATACAAAGGAAACAGTGGTTACCTCTGAGGGCAGAAGGACAGAACCAGGAAGTTAGAAATTGAGGACACACTCTGGCTTTGTTTTATGCATGTATTTATAACATTTTATATTAGTAATTGTGAACATGTTACTGTTAGAATTTTTCAAAATTTATGAGTTACCTTTAAGCAATAATAGCATAAAATTAACAGTAGACATAAATAGTTATTTTTTTAAAACTCTAGTATTTATTTTAGACACATAAATAAAATTTTTAAAGCTTATGCATACCCATCACTCAAATTGGAACAAACATTAACATTTTAGGAAAGAAAAATTATTGAGCTTGTATCCCGAGCGTTGAGTTGTTAACTATTAGTAAACGTCTGTCCTGCCGGGGCCACTGCTGGTATAAAAAGCAGCATATGCTGCAGGAGCTCTAAGGCCCTGCCCAGTCTCCGCTGCACAACAGCTGTACCCATGGGTTGCTGGGCAATGGGCAACACAGCAAACCCAGCTCCCTTCACTTGTGCATGGATTTATCTAGATTAATGATGTAGACTGTCATAAACAAACATGGTATTTGTTATAGAAATAGGATGACTAATGCATTTCAGGAAATTTTAAGATTTTCCTTAGCGCTTGTGTGTACTTTCAGTGCTTTTAGCCTTGAAAGAGATATAGATTGTTTGGAAACCAAAATTAAAGGTGGGTTGAAAGAGTACAATCAGATCTACTCACCTCATGATAAATCACATCCTGAGTCTAGGAAGGTAAGCTGGGTTTTCTATTTGAATTGTTTCCTGGCAGAAAGAAGTTGTAGAATAATTCCTTTCTGTTAAAACAAAATAGTCTTATACATTAGAGCCTTATACATTAAAAATCCCAATTCTTGGTATTCATTCTCCATCAATACAAAGGAAAACCAGACCAAAAAGAAAAAAATTAATCCTTGAAAAAAAATTCTACTTATACTAGAATGTACTTGTTCATATGTAAGGGCTAAGAAAACTGAAATTCAGAGTGTTTAAGCAGTTTTATAAGGTGGGATGTCTACTATCAGCCATAATAGCTGTGTGCATATTAACAGTCCAAGGGCTCCAAGGCTCTGAACAGATTGCTTCCGCAAGTAAGATCTATGTACTGCTAGCAATAAAAATATATATAAATCCATTTCCTCAAGCTCTACATAACAAGCATCTTGCAAAAATAAAGTGAAATAATACATAAATTATTATGTTTTGAGTGAATGGTACATGGGCTAATTAAGACTTTAGATCACAAAAACTGTTGTTATATTCTTCTGTTCTTTTGTTTGACTATAGTGGTGATCAGTAGGAAAGGTTTGGGATCTTTTGTATGAGCAAGTGTTTGAACTAGTTAATGAGTTGACCTTTTCCTACGATAATACAAAACCTGAGCACCACCCTTATATGCTCAGCCATTTCTGTCAAAAACAATGACCTTCCTTGGACTTATCCTACTTGTAAGTAGGCTTGTGAGGAGGCTCTATGAACACTCTTTCCTAACATGTTTCAGTGTCTTCTGTCTATTATCTCTGTGCATAATGCTCATGGAATAGAACACCAATAGTTTGGCTGATGCTTTATGCCATTGTTCAACGAGATTTTATTATTAAAAAGCCCAATGAAGGGAAGCCAGCCTAATAGTGACAGTAGTAATATATTTGAGTAGGAAGCCCCAACCCATTTTTTTCTTCTTGTAGAAATATCAATCCAACAATGTATGTGTAAACCCTTTGGCTAAAAAAAAAACAGAAACAGTTAGGAGGGTTCCAAGAAAAGACAAAAGCTAGGAAATTTTGTACATCCTCTGATCAGAGTCCTTTCAGATAGTTCATCTTATTTGCACTGCTATGACAAAAACATCAGGTTGTATAATCCTTAAACAATAGAAGTTGGTTTCCTTTTCATTTCTCACCATTCTGGCAGTTGTAAAGGGCTGCAAGGAAATTAGGTGTCTAGTGGAGACCCACTCTTCATCAGTTGTCCCATCTGGGTGTCTTATGTGTCAGAAGGGATAGTCAAAGGCAATCTGACAGCATTGATGAGCCTTTTTTTATGGTACTACTCCACTTCAAGAGAGTGGCAGTCATAATTTAGTCACCTTTCAAGGACCCCACTTTTTAATATTACTGTCTTTGTGATTACACCAGTGTGAATTTTAGAGGGACATTAATTCCTGAGGAAACTCCCAGCTACTTGGTTCTCTCTGGCCAGCGAAAAGAATACTGGCCCATACATCTGGTGTTCTGACTTCCAGGAGAAGGTACCCAAAGACTTCCTGTTTTTGTCATTGCTTTTGAAACATTGAAGGATTTTGCATGCTTTATGTGCATGGGGGCCATGAGAACCAAGAGACCTGTGGTTTAGGTGACATGGGACAGTAGAGCTTGGTGGCCTCTAGGAAAGAGAAGAATAGACCACATGTCCAGCATTCCAGCTTTGGGGAGGGGCAGCTACTTGGCTTCTAGCCTGACTCGGAAAAGTGATGGAACCAAAACACTCTAGATGCCTAGGGGTGACTGAGAGGGAAAGGGGAGGGGCCTGGTTGTCTTCTGCTGCTTTAAAAGAGTTGCAGTCAAGAGACAATGAGAAGAGGAAAAAATAAATAGCTCCTTAGCAAAAAGAAACCAGCCAGTTCCTCCAATTCTAAAACCTAATGGCGTAACACAGAAAAATATCTATAGGTCCCAGAATCCCTTACTGGGCTGATTAGTCAGAGTGTCTTCTTATACTAACCAGTCTTAGAAGACTAGAAGAAGTGACTGTTATTTTCAAATGTGTTAATGCCAACACAAAGTTACAAGGAAGATGAAAAAATGGAGTCTAGCATGATGAAAGGAACAGACTAAATCTCTAGAAACAAGCTCTTACAGTAATAATAATATAAATAAAATGGAAATATATAAATTACCAAGAAAGAGTCCAAAGTATCACAGAGATATTCAGCAAGCTTGAGAATTTCAACAAAGAAATAGAAAACATAAAAAAAAAGACCATAAACTGATTATGGAACTGAAGGATGCAAAAACTGAAATGAAAATTTCAGTAGTGGTTTGACAGCAGAACTGATGAAGCCAAAGAAAGAATCAGTGAACTGGAAGAGATGCCACTTGAAATTACCCAGTCAAAGGAGCCAATTAGGAGTGAAAAGTGAGAAGAAAGCCAAAGGAATTTAGGACTTTTCATTGCAGACTGTCACAAGAGACCAAAAACAGGGAAGTTGTATAACAACAAACAGATAATTTTACCAGGAAGGTATAAATATGTTTGCACCAAATGCATGCAACAGACATTGATAGAACTGAATTAGACAGTAAACAAAATAGTAGGCTATTTCATCAGTGGGTAGATTATCCAGACCGAAGGTCAACAAGGAAAGAGGACTTGAGCGGAACACGGAGACCTACCAGACATGCAAAGCATCTCACAACAACACCTATTTTCCTCAAGGATAACTGGAGCTTCTCTCTTGGAGATCACATGATCAGTCACTAAACTATCTTACCTTTAAGACTCGGATTATACCAAGTAAATATCTGATATTAGTGGAATGAAATTACATCACTAACAGTTCACATTAAACAAAAATAAATATCTCAAATGAACAAGCTAAATACATAGGGCACTGTTGTTGAAAAACAGAACCAGGCACAACGTTAGTAGAAAAGAGGAAACAGCTGCTATGTTATCTAAAACAAAAGAAATGAATGTAATTGAAAATAGGAAAAAACTAAGAGATGTTTTGAAAACTTCAACAACTGTCCAAACTTTAGCTAGAGTAAGGAAAAAAGAAAGAAGACTCAAGAATAAAATGGGCATTACAACTGATTCTACAGAATAAAATTGTTAGGAATAGGACAAAGCAAATATTATTTGATTTAAATATAGACTCCTAGAAATATATGGCCTAATAAGACTAAATCATGAAGAATTTGAAAACTGAATAGCTATGCTACAAGGAGATTCTAGTAGTCATCAAAAAACCTTGCAACAAAGAAAATCCCAGGAGCAGATGGCTTCACTGGTGAATTCTACCAACATTTTGAAAAGAATTAATGCCAATTCTTCTCAAACTCTTCCAAATAAAAGTGAAGAGGAGGGAACACATCCAAATTCATTTTATGAGGCCAACATTACTCTGAAAGAAAAGCCAGAAAAACATGCCACAAAAAAATTATCTCTGGCAATATAGATGAAAAAAATCATCTTAAAAAAAAAACAGCAAACTAAATTCAGCAGTACTTGAAAAGGGTTATATACTATGGCCAGTGTATCCTTGAGATACAAAGATGTTCCAACATACAAAAACATCAATGGCGCGTACAACAATGATCTTTTAAATAATTACAAAACCTCCTTTCACAAAAGTTAACATTTTTGTTTGCCTTGCTTGGTGGTTGTTGTTGTTGTTGTTGTTGTTGTTGTTGTTGTATTTGCTCGTTTGTTTGTTTGGAGTCAGAATCTTGCTATATAACTTAACTAGCCTGGGACTCACCATGTAGCCCAGGCTGACTTTGAATTCTTAGAGACATCCTGCCTCTGCTTCATGAATGCTGGCATAATTGGTCCATACCTGGCTAAGAATATATTTTCATGCTATAAGTAATCACCTATGTACAGAAGGAAATTACGTCAACATAAAAATGCCATACAGACCAAGCTCAGTGGCACATTCCTTTAATTCCAGCACTTGGGAGGCAGGCCAACCTCTGTGAGTTCCAGGCTGTCCTGGTCTACAGTGAAGAGTCAGGACTGCCAGCGCTCTGCAGAGAGATCCCGTCTCAAAACAAAACAAGATACCATACAGGAAAACACACTGCCAGCATAGCCACTGAAGGATTGGAAGCTTTTCCTACATATCAGGAGCAAACCAAGGACACTCGTCACTTCTAGTCACCATAACACTGGAAGCTATAGCCTAAACATCTGAACAAGGAAATAAATACATAAAAGGTATCTGTGTCAGACAAAATTGTCTCTGCTTGAAGTTTTTATATGTTAAAAAATCTAGATTTTAAATGTTATAAAACCTAGATTTTACCTGTACATATACAGAACTAGTAAGTTTATCAGTGTCTCAGCATAAAGGCAGACACCATACAAAATAATATATATTTCTCTATAACAGTACAGAAAAATCAAAAAAATTAAGAAAACAATTCCAATTATAAGATATCAAAGTTTTAAAACACTTAACAATTAAGTTAACAAAGGAAGCAAGCAAACTGTCCACAGGAAACCATAAAACTGCAAAAAAATAAATAAATAAAAATAAAGCGGATATAAATAAATAAAAGGAAACCCTATGTCCATAGATTTAAAGATTTACAGTTTTTTAAACATGCTACTCAGTAATCCTCAATCTCAATAGATTCCTGATAAAATCCCAGTGGGGAAATGGTGAGGATAATGCTAAAATTCATCAGAATCATAAAGGACTTTGAGTAACGAGAAAGAAGAGGAAGAAAAGGCTGGCCACCACAGATTTCCTGATTTCATACTCTATTACAAAGATCTAGTAAGGAAAACAATGTTGCACCAGGCTCAGCATGAATACAAACTTAATGAAACAGAAGAAAAAGCCAAGATGTCACACATATACAGTCAAATGGTCCTTAGAGTAAGGAACATCTTCAACAAATAATGTTGGGGAAACTGGATATCTGTGTGCAAGAATGAAGTTGACCTAAAGAGTACACCGTGTACAAAACTGAACTCCAAGTGGGTTAGAGACTTAACCTTGAAACCTGTATCTGTAAAATTTCTAAAAGCACAAGACGAAAACTTTATGGCCATGACCTGTCCATGACTTCATGGACATGTTGTCAAAAGTGCAAGCAAGGAAGTTTGACATGATGATGGTGGCAAACACCTGAAGTTCCAACAGTCATGAGATGGAGGCAGGGGATTCACAGTTTGAAGTCAGCCTTAGCTGCTTAGAAGGGCTACAGGGGCGGGGTTTAGGGATCTAGGTAGTGATGGTGTGATGATGTGCTTCCTTAACATGCCTAAGGCCCCATCCCCAGAACTGCTCATAGATTGGCTGCCCTTCCAAAGGACCCAGATTGGTTCCCAGCACACATATTGTCTCACAGTGTGTGTAACTCCAGTTCCAAGGGATCCAACACCCTCTTCTGGCATCTGCAGGCATGAGGTGTGCACATGGTCCACAGACATACATGCAGACGAAACACATAAAACAATGATTAAAACATTTTTTAGAAACACAAACAAGACATACACACACACAAAGAAAAAGAAACACAAACAATAAAAGCAAAAATAAGCAAATGGGACTATATCAGACTAAATATCTCTTAATGCTGGAAAAAAGAACATATCTAGGCGAATCAGAAAATACTTGCAAGTCATGTATGATAAAGGGATAATATCCAAAAATACATAGTGAATGCCCAAAATAATAGCAAAAAGGTAAATTAACAAATTTTTTAAATAAGTAGGGATTAGGATGTAACTGAACAGCACCTGCCTGGCATGTGCTCTATCCCAGAACTGCAAAAAGAGAAGACTGAGGGGGAATTTAATAGACCTTTCTCCAGAGAAGACGTCCAGATCACCAATAGGTTTATAGCACACCACATGACCATTCACTGAGGAGGAGGGGAAATATTGAAGCCTTTGCACGTTATTGTAGGAATGTGAACGTTTGTGTGAATTATGAAAGACAGTGTATTCGGACCTCACGGAGGGAAAGTAGAACGTCTCTATGATGCCCACAACTCCACGTCTAGGAGTATTTTACTAAAAGTATAAAATTAGGATCTCAACTTGATACTTGTGCTCATGCTTGGTACAGACTTATTCACAGCAGCCAGGGGCTGGGAACAACTCTCATGTCTGTGAACAAATAAGTGAAATTGTCATGGAATATGCTAGAATACGCCTACCCTGTATAGTACAATTGAATGCCTGTGAAAACACAGTGAGAATGGATGAACCGGGTCAGTCACATACAGTACTGCCTGATTCTACCCATAAGATGTTAAAAAAAAAAAAAAGCAGACTTGTCGCTTTGGTAGGGATTGGGGAAAAGGAAAATAAAAAATTGTTTTTTAGCAAGGATAAAATTAGGCAAATTGAAAAGTTTTGGAGACGTTGGCAAATTGAAAAGGTTTTGGAGATGTTTTCTGTCCTGAAAAGTATAGTATGGTTAAGAATCATATGCACGTCACTCAGTGGAGTGAGTCTTGTTTCAAAATAGAAAAATCAGGTTGTTTTGAACTTACGTGCAGACATTTTCATAACCAGGGACAGAAATGTCCTAAGACACATTTGTTCTGAAAGGGGTAACACTAGTAAACGTTTAGCAGTCATCATAATAAAAGCGATTAAGTCTCTGGACCTAATAATTTTTGAAAAATAAACATGGCTATTACATTGAAACACAGTCTTTACTAAGTCGACTCATGTTTATTTTCAAGGCGTGAAACTGCTGTTTCTCCTAAGTATCAGAAATTCTCTGTTTTTATGATACCTCACTGTATTTGTTCTGTCTTAACAGTTATTTCAAATATGATTTTTTCTTGAGCTAAACTCAGAATCTGTTTTTCTGACATGGATAACATCTTCACAAAGCTCTACACATTCTTCTTGGCATTCAAGGCCATTAATAATGAAAAGCTGTTGTAACTAGAGCCTACTCAACTTCTGTTTGGTTACTAATGATTCATTTTATAGACCCTCTTGTTAAGTTCATAGTAGTTCACCATGATTTTAAAACTGGAACAGACTCCTAAAGTTAAAGTATGTGAAAGATACTGCAACACCATCTCCTCACTAACTCCATAGGCTGCATTTGGAGCCTGCTACACTGCCCGTTCCCTCTGTACATACTTGCCAGAGCACAAGCCCACAGTCTGCATGACTAATGTCACCCTCTCCATTTAGTTCACATAAACAACATGTAGTTCTCAATATTTACTCAGAGGCCTTACTAGCTTGATCACCACTCCGATTCTGAAAATGAACATCAATATTTTTTTCTTTCCAGCTTCAGTGATGCACTTTGCTCTGAGGCTCAGAAACAGCAAACATGGTTGCCAAGAGAATCTTTAAGAAAGTGGATTGTATCTAGAGGCTATGTAGTTGGAAATGCATATAGCACTGGCTCTAAAATCTGCACTAAATTACCTGATTTGGCATTCTGACCTAACATTAACCAAATAATCTCCAGAGCCACAATTAATTTTCACTTAGGAGGAGTGGGAAAAGATGATTCCCCCAGATCGCTCCAGTATTGCTACCATGTAGCATTAAACTGTTGGCATGACTTAGTCCCGTAGGGTAGAATTTTGTTTGGCATCCTAAGGAATTCTGCTCTATTTAAGAAGGTGAGAAGTACACATTGGCATCATTTAAACAACATAAGTCTAAACCCAATAGGCTTTTACATGCCAAAGATGTGGCGTGTGCCAACTGTTTAGTATACACACTAACTGTTCCACTCTGTAAGTGAATTTCAGCAAAATGATTCGGTGTATTTTATCCTGTGCTGCTGGATGTACTTATGTCTTACGGTGTCTTAATAACAGATATGGGTTGTCCATAGCAAGAAATAGATACACCCTAGTGGGAAGTTAGCCACGCTAGAGCTCAGTAGAGTAGAGTGTGGCTTTAGTGTGAGGTATCTCTTCAGCAGTTTCTGCACTGCCAAAATCTCTCAAAGGAATACTCTCTTCTCACAGTATCTTCATTTGTGCTGTCACAGGTTGACTGTGCCTTTCTTAAAGATTTAGTATTTACTTTATGTATATGAGTACCCTGTTGTCATGTACTAGAAGAGGGAATCATATTCCATTACAGGTGGTTGGGGGCCACCATGTGGTTGCTGGGAATTGAACTCAGGGCCTCTAGAAGAACAGCCAGTGCTCTTAACCACTGAGCCATCTCTCCAGCCCCAGTCTGTTTCTTTTTAAGCCAGTATGGTGTAGTTCAGATATTCAGGAGACTGAAATGGAAGAACCAGTTAGGACAGTCCCAGTAATAACCCCAAATACGTCACAAAGACAGTGCCATAAACATAGCTATTCTCCTCGGGCGTGGGTTCAGAGAGTTGGTGCAGTACTAGAAGACTTGTGTAAGCAACCTAGGAACCAGGTATAGAAAGTAGAGCTGGAAGGCAAGTTAGCATCAGGCCCGAAAAGCTCACTTAATATTTAGTACCAGATGACTAATAGCACGGCTATTACTTAAAATTATACTTGTGTGGCCAGAAACATCGCTTGTCTTATAATATGTAAAACAATAACTGAAAGTCATGGATCATGAGGCCCATGAACTGATGGGAATTTTAAAACACCCTTCAGTTGTCTTCCTTTTCTGAAATGAACAAGTTCCTTAATGGCATGTCCTCACAGTGAGGGAACAGTGTCTAGGCCTTCAAGACCTTACAGCATAAGCTTCTGGATAACATTTACCTTAATGGACACTGAAATAAATACTATTGATGTATTTTTTTCTCAAATAATTCTCTCTTCTTCCCTTAGCCTACTAAGGTAAGCAAGCTGATGTGAAACAGCCATCCATACAATGAAGTATAAAATTGTGTAGTATTGTGTGTGGTTCTGGCTCAGCAAGAAAACGTTATTCAGTTCTATAAGAAGGAAGGGGCTAGGCCTTGGGCAAACCTAAGTGTGGTATAATTAGGATAATTAGTGTAGGGCCATTGACAGAGGGACATCTTCCTGATAAGAAAAGCAGAACTGAAGCAAAGAGGTATAACTGATTTGAGCAATACCTTGAAAGTCATGGAGCGTACTGAAGCACTGTGGGGTTGTAGCAGTGTCTAAGAGCACCCTGTAACACATACTAGCTTGGAGGTAGTCCACAGCATGCATTGGTGGAAACAGCAAAGACTTGAGTACTGGTATGTCTAAAGTTTTGAAAGCATCAAAAATTGTGTTGAAGATTAGAAAAAAAAAAAAAGAGACATGATCCTTTTAATGAGAAGTTAACAAAACCTGATAGACACATGCACACAGTCACCTGCACACATGGGTGTCTCTGTTTACAATCATGCTGGCTTCATTCTGAGCTAATCTCCCCAGTAACTTAGACCTAAATCTTTTATACACATCCACACAACTATTATATCAAACTAGTCCCTCTGTCAGTGGTTTCTAATTGTAACTTGTGATCTTTTAAATACACACTATTTAACTTTTATTTCTATTCTGTCTTTGGAATTTGGAAACTTCTCTGTGCATTCCTTTGAGCTTTCCAAAGAAATGAAGGATCGTGACTGAGACAAGGACAGTCGAGAAATACTCAAAACTAAATTCATAAATGTAACCACATAGGACGCAACTAGAAAGAAAACTGAATGAACAGTCTAGAGCTGCTATGCCTTTTGTTAGTTTTTGTGGAACATGTTTTTAAACTGCTGTGTTCACTGTCAGCTTCCCAAAACCTTTGTGTCTCCTATGATGTAGGTGAAGCCCCTCCTGGGAGCTAGAGGGTTGCTAGGCAGGCGGGCGGGCAGGCGGGCGGGCGGGCGGGCGGGCGGGCACTCTCTCCACCATTGTAAATGGTACAGAATGGTGATAAAAACCAGCCTCACCATGGATTGTATAGGCCCTCAGCTTACAGTTAGGGTTTGTTGTTTTGTTTTGGGTTTTTTTTTTTTTTTTTTTTTTTTTTGTTTTGTTTTGTTTTTTTTGTTTTTTTTATTTTTGTTAGACTTTGTAGGAACCATTTTGGATTGTTTTGGTTTTGCTTTTGTTTTTCCATGAGCCTCTAGGAAGGGCAGCTGTTTTTTTGTTTTTTTTTTAAGCTCTTCCTTAACTTTCTCACTGAGAAACACCGTCCCCTGTCCTAATAGCCTTCTCCTGGGGCAGCCTGAGGAGACTCTGAATCCTTCCTCATCTTACCTAAATCTCTAGTCTGCCCTAGATGGCTGTGACCTGCTCTTGTCCTTCGCTCAGTTCACTTCCACAGAGATTTTCTCCCACACAAAAAAGTTTAATAATTAAATTTGTAAAAGGTGTTGTGTTCTGGGATGTTGTTTTACTTGAACATTTTGTACTTTCTACCCAATTTCTCAGAGTCCTCAAGGAATAAGAAATACATACTTTCTTGTTTTTGTTTCCTGTTGTGGTATAATCCTGGTGGCTTATGTTTTGTTCTTTTAAACAAGATTTATTTAAATGTCTTCTGTTGTAAAAATAAATAAATAACAAAATCTCAGTTTTTAATGGTTTCTTATGCTCTCCCTAGGTGTTGAGCTCCCAGTCCACACTCAGCTCCCTTTGTTCATGACTAACTTTTCCTCAGGCAGACAGTGTCTACCTGAACATGCAGAAAGATATCCCTTCTCTTCCTTAAAGATCTTTGCAGGATTGTTCAGTCTTCAGGGTTTACTATCTGGTCAGTATCTTCACATATAAAATATCTTACATTATAAAGACTGAAAGAACCACGGAGCCCATAAAAAACCATCCTCTTCTTTTTGTATGAGTGGAGTCTTAGGTATCTACTGTCCGTATCCTCTGTCCTCCCTCAGCTCAGTAAGATACGTATTCCAAATGATGTGCACAGTTGCCTTTGGCCTCCATGTGTAACGCTGCTCAGCTGGAGCCAAGACAAAGGCTCATGTTCTCTCAACCACCAAATCCCTGCATGTGTCTTATAGTATTCCCACTGGAAAACTAATTTCAGATAATCCTTAGTAATCATCTTCCAAATCCTCATCGATGCGTCTTCTCCCACCTCTACATTTTGGAAAAATCTGGTGAAAGAGAAGCAAGCTCGCTCGCTCTTTCTTCCTTTCTTTCTTTCTTCCTTCCTTCCTTCCTTTCTTTCTTTCTCTTTCTTTTTCCATAGCATCACTGTGTAGCCCTTTCTGGCCTGAAACTCATCATGTAGACCTATCTAGCCTTAAATTCAAAGAGATCCACCTGCCTCTGCCTCTGCCTCTGAGTGCTACAATTCAAAGTATGTGTATGCCTGGCTAGGGACTAGAATTTTAATTGAAGAATTGAAAATGTAATTGACGAATAGGAAATGTATCTACTATTGAAATCATACAGGGTAATGCACTATCCCTGGCAGATGGAATGTGGAAGTAAGAAGACTATATACCCAGACTTTAGTGAAATTGATCAATGAACTATAGGCCTGAGGCTCTATCAGCATGCCGTCCTTGTAGTGCCAGCCAACTTTATGTTAATAGTCAGAAGATCTGATACACTATCCAACGCATCCACTACATTACCATCTTCCAATTAGGCAGGTCCAGTGATTTGACAGAATTCCAGTGAAAAACTAAAAGAATCACCAAAAAGTATGTCTTACAACACTGTGGTCTGCCTTCAGCATTGCAAGGTAACTGCCTAAGTCACTGTGTTTCCAGTCACTGAAAGATTGACTTAGTGTGTACTTTCTGAATTGTAGCCACACTAGGAGATGTCTTGGAAGGAGTTAAAAATACATCCTCTGGGATTTGGGTTGACCTCAGAAAAGGCAGATTTCAAAGCAAGAGGAAAGGAATCTAAATCTGATCAAATAGGAGAGATGTTGGTTACATTTTTGCTTCTCTGAATTCTTTCCAAATCAGACTACAGATTTTTCTAAAATCTACTACAACAAGCATGATACTTTAGTGACAGCAGTGCAGAGTGGCAGCCTGTCGTCTGGGAGCTGACAAGTGTGTGTGCTGCTCCTCCCTCACACAATGTGCTGCACACCCTCAACCCCACTCATCCTCACAGAGGCTCTCCGCCTCTCCATGCTTCTTTGCGGAAATGACAAGGAGCAGTGGCTAATAAGCTCTTGGAGTTACTGAGCATCCCTCTTCAGTGCTCATTTTCTGAAGTTGAAAACACTCATGCATTACACACGTGCACGCTAAACTTGTCAGAGGTGAAGTGCTTCCAAATGCCTCTTGAGTGTGATTGAAAGGCCCTGGGCCTGATGGGACTCGTGACAAGATGCCAGGCCTGACTGCTCAGACTTTTCTAAGAGAAGAAAGCATCCTGATTTAAAAGACAGAGAGAGAGAAAAGAAAAATGACCCCAAGAAGTAGATAGCAATTCATTACATTTCTGTATAAGTATCTGCTGATACATTTTATTAAAAGAGAAAGTAATAAAATGCTGTATTGTGGAGCATATACTAGGAGTTTATCACCATCCCTTTGACTCAGTATGAGAAATCAAAATTTATTTGACTTAAGTTTCAAGCCTACAGTTATATCTTTTCCATCCTAGCTGATATAATTACTAAAATGTTTCAAGACAGTATTAAGCAGTTTTATACTTAATGTCATTGGTAAGCCTTATTTTAATTTCAAGTTAAGCTGTGGTTAATATTGTTGCTGTCTGACATGGTTCTGGAAGCCTTCCAGCACAGCCTGAATTTCCTTGACTTGGTCTCCCCTCCTAATTTCAGAGAGTGTAAACAATGCCATCCCATAGTTGAGTTTCCTACCCCTGGGTAAATCCCTCAAATAGTAGCATAGCATCCAACCTCTGATTGAATCTATGGGTCACACTTCTGTTTAATGCTTATCACTACTGCCATGGAGTCTGTGTTGTACAGTAGACTTGCAGGAATTTGGGATTATACAAAACTCGGGTTTTGTAAATAGTAATTGTACCATATGTCTCAATTAAAGTATATTATTATCCCCACAGCTTAGAATGTTCTCTTTTTATCCCTTTTTAACCCACCATAAGTTTTGTCAGGAAGTACTTGTCACAAGATACTAAGCAAAGCTTCACCCCATACTAAACATTTTGGATGAAAGGATTTGGCTTTGATTTTCCTTCAGTTACTGCTAAGTTGACAAAGTGGCAAAACTTTATAAAAAAATGTAGACATTAGATAACATGTCCCTGGCATGGTATATAATCTGTTTAGCTGTCTGGGTACAAGTTTGTAACTTGCTTTCATTCATCACTTTGTTCAATGAAAATTAACAAAATTCCTTGATATTTCAGTTAAAGGACTCCATGTGCTACGAACTAATCATGTATGCTTGTGCCTATAAAAAACAAGCAAAAGTATATTTTGCCTCGTGTGCCTAGAACATCAGTCATTCCAATATCCTAGTGCATAGTTCCTTCTAATAAAAAAAGCAAAGATAGAGAACTGACTAAAAGTTTTTTTAAACGTTTCATGTTGAGTTTCCATGGTTGTCTGATGTTTAATTAGATAGAAATCATCCACTTAAAATTAATTGATAATTAATGAGTAGAGACAATTAACATTAATATTACTTTACAAGGGTTAAGAAAAATGTATTAGTTGTAGAAATTCCAATTCTCCTTTCATGTTTAAAAGAGATGTTGTCATAAAAGATATTCAAAGTAAGAATTCACTTTCCTTTTAGCAAGCCTCTGAAACACCTACTTCCACCACTATGAATGCGCGTCTTCTCACAGCACTCAGCAACGTCTAAAGCAGCCTGCAGCTGTGCTCTTAGACTTGTGTGGAGACTTAAGATGGATCGGCAGTTAGATCAGTGGCTGCTCTTCCAGAGGACCCAGGTTTGATTCCCACCATCTTCATAGAGGCTCACAACCCTCTGTAATTCCACTTCCAGAAAATCTGATTCCCTTTTCTGGCTTCCATGGGTACCAGACACACACGTGGTACACAGAGAAGCATGCAGACAAAACACCCATACACACAAAATAAAAATAATTTTTAAAAGACTTGTTTTTTATGCACCAGTAGCACTGCTTTTTGTTTAATGCTCATACTCTGTAAGTAGGCTTTCTTTGTTTGAGACAGGGTCTTGTTGTACAAGAAACCTTTGTGATCTCTGGTCCTCCTGTTTCAGCCTTCTGAGCAATGGGGTTTTATATACATATTCATATATATATATACATATATGTATATGTATACACACACACACACACACACACACACACACACACACACACATGTCACCAAGCCTCAGTGGTTTTAACTAAGCACCTGAGCAGTTTGGACGGACAAGCCAAGTACTCAGGTCAGCTCATCAAACACAGTAATGACTATGACTACAGCGGTCTTTCCCCGGTGCTACATACAGGGTCAGAAACTGGCTCTGTCTACACAGGAGCTCCAAACGGTGATATTTCAGCAGAACACTGTCTCCTCGCTTTGGTCAGTTCTCTACACGCCTCGGCTTAAGAAGCACACAGCTCCATATTACATGTAATCATAATATTCTAGGCCCAAGAGAGAGAATTCTTTTTTTTTTCCTGTAGACTTTGTGGTGTTTTTCAGTTTGCTTCTGTTCCTTAAAGGAAAATTCCTCGAAACTCTATCTTAGAAGATTGAATTATATCTCCTTGCTGTCATTTTCTCTTCCTGCGATGGCAAGTCATTTCTCTGAAATACAAGTGTGTTAGTTGAGGTGCACTATATGTTATTACTATGGGATTTAAAAGACATAGGGAAAATATTTGTATTTCAAAGTGGCTTTCGGGTTGGGGATTTAGCTCAGTGGTAGAGCGCTTGCCTAGCAATTGCAAGGCCCTGGGTTCAGTCCTCAGCTCCGAAAAAAAAAAATGGACTCAAAGTGGCTTTCACTTTATACAAGACTCATAATAGATTTTACTTAAGTATAATAATCCATAACAAATTTGATTTAGATGTAATTTTTCAGGACTAAAACTACTGGTCAATCTCTACACCTTGACAACTTTAAATATTCCACTTGGATCTTAAAGAAAAATAACTACAAGTTATTTTTAACATGTGTGCATTATAATTGTTAGAGCAGAACTCAGGAATCTTTTTTTTTAACCAAAATTTTGTGGATTTGGCCACATACATTAGCGCCTTTTCAATCCAAAATTGCCACATACTAGTTGTCCACTGTTTCCAGACATGTTCCTGACTATGTTTCCAGTAGCAAGCAACTCCAAGACTAGGAAAATATGGGACCTATTTCTTAGTATTTTATGAAAGCTTCACTCTTTTAAAAATTGAGCTATATGTTCTACTCTATGATAACATTAGCTGTCAACATTTTAGCTATTCTATCAGTTCAGAGGTTATTAAGTTGCTACTCAGCAATTAAACAGTTCTTTATAGAATGTTATATTCAAATTTCAATATTTTAATTTGCAAGAATATAAACAAATGGCATAATGATTAGTAGACTTTGTAACTGGAGTAAAACCTCAACCTGTTAGGTATACAACAGCAGCAGTGTGAGATCGCTATAGGCAGAGGTGGGTATTTCTGAAATCAGGAAGAAATTGGATTTAAAAATACTCTACTGATATAGAATAGGGATAGAATGCAAAAAAAGATGATAGGAAGGTGTGTCAAAGAAAATTACAGTAAACAAATAAATCATTTGGAAAGATATTGGGGAAATGATTTATTAAGCTAAACAAATAAGAAGTATCTTAGTAAATAAGGACAGTTGGCATGTATGTAGGTGTGGTCTTGGGACTTTGCCACCCAGACCAGGGATTTGGGCTGTGGGGAAGGATGATGACCATCTGCTCCAAGTGACTCCTACTGGCTGCTCCACAGAGCTCAGTTGGCACCGGTCTCACAGGAGACTGCCAGCCTTCCTATCGGGAAGTAAGCAAAACAATGGCATTGCTGTCAAGCACAGAAATGAAGTTTAAGATTTAAGTAATAAGTGGAGCTTCACCAGGGTCAAGGAACTTTGGAGTGCAGGCAGATGGAGGTTGGCATGGCCCTGGGACAGACTGCCCTTGCATTTAATGAAAGACTCTTGAAAACCTAGGCAGAAGTGATCTTGTAAGTGTGGTAAGCAGATTGAAATGACCACTGCTCACAGAATACTTAGCACAGTCTTTGCCATCTAAACACACAAAACATTAACACTAAATATTAAATATATATATTTATATATATCCACAAACTAGGTCATATGAAGGCATGTAAATAATAGTGAGATTTTGACAAAGTAATAAAAGGATAACTTTTACCTACCTCCCTTGCACACAATAATCTTGATACAAGTGTCCTCTTTTTTTTTTCTAAAGTTTTAAAACATTACTGGTAAACTTTACATTACCTTAAAGGAACCATTTTAAAGACTTTAGAATTAGTTACACTGAGACTTTAAAAAATGTAAATGGTTTAAATTTTTCTAAAATAACCATTATACTTTTTAAAAACACTTATTAAAATAGTGCTTCCTTACAGTAAGAATCTTTTCGGTTTCTCTGCCTAAACCAGACATCATTTCAGCCACATGCCCTGCATTTCAATAGACAGATATCTCCCCGAGTATACTTGCGTCTGTTTAGAGCCCGTGTGTTGTCATATGTATGTTTACTTTTAAATTAAGTAATTAAATAGCAGAAATTATTTTCTGAAATATACACTTAACACGTGCAAACTTGCTGTATAGTTTATTGCACTCTATCTTGTATTTTGTAATTACATTTTTAAACTACTGCTAACTTAGAGAAATTAAGGATGTTAATGGGCTAATTGATTTCCCCATAGGAGAAGTTAATTTTCTAATGTGTAATATATATATAAAGAGAAACTTGATGTGCCATTATATTTTGGACTTGTTGTATAGAAAAGTAATAAATATGTGAATCAAATTTTCTCTCTTTATAGATTATTATTAAATAAAACAGAAAAGTTATACTTTAATTAACAGTAACAACAAAAGATAAGTTCAGATATACACTATTTTCTCCTCAAGGTTTGGCTTTTT
>NC_046158.1:83561818-83624318 GCF_011064425.1 Rattus rattus | reverse complement strand
ACTACCTAGCTACAATTGTATGAAATCTAACACAATGTGACAGAAATAATAGCCCAGTCCTCAATGCACATTGAACTGGTGGAAAAAAAATCAGGAGTGGTTTGGCAAAGATAAAACATAAAATTAATTTTGTGTTATTTTCTTTTCATTCACATTCATTCCAGGTAGACTGTCAAATACCTACAGTAGAGGAGAGCTTGTTCATGCATGCAGGACAGAATAAAGATTAAAGGCTCAGGAAATCAGCTTGCTTCAAGAAGCCATTTAAGTGTGCCTGTCCCTCCGGCTTCACAGATGTGTTGATTGTTGTGTTTCAATCATGTAAATATGCCACAGCATCAAGTAACCAAGATCCCCTGTTACAGAAGTGCTCCTGTGTGGGGGTGTGGGAGTAGGGAGGACGAAAGAGAACTAAATAACACACTGTAATGAAACCTGCCTTTGGGCAGCACATGCTTCAGTTCTGAATGCCCAGAAATACTTCATGTGCACTCTAGGCTGCCTAGCAATGGGGATTTTCTAATTCTGGCGAGCTTGACAAAGTAAATACAACTCTTGAACATAAGGCAGCTCCTAATAAAAAAAATAAAAAAAAAAACAATTCCCCCTTGTAAATACGTACATTTGGCCCCATTAAAAATTCTTTCTTCATACCCAGGAACCAGCAGACTCTCAAATATGGGGATCTCAGAGTAACTGGAGAGTAGTTGGGAGATTTAGAGCTGTCAGGATGTTTTATATCGTCATTGCCACTGAGCACTTCATGCACCATCCTGGGGCCTTGGAGAACAGTGCTCTGCATGCACTGTAGCACTATACAGAGAAACACTCTGGCCATTATGCTCCTGGGAGTCATTTGCTTGCAGCCAAAAGGAACCCAGTGCATGTTCCTGGGTATGCTGTCCAGGGTATAAAAATGTGTGCTTGCCACATTTCTGGGCTGAATCCTCCTCCAGAGTTGCCAGCTCTGGAAGTTAGTTAGTGGGCAATGATGTGCTTACCTAAGCTCTTTGTAAAGCTGTCAGATCGCAGAAGTCTAGTTTCTGCCTTGTCTCATCTTAGGGTCCGTGGGCCATGCCTCTGCCAGCTCCTGAGTTAGGCACCGTGGTCTGCTGCACCTAAGACCTCCGAATGTCTCAGAATGGACCTGGATACAAGCACGCGTGCACCAGCCGGTCCCAGAGTGCACAGTTTCAGACTGTGGAAGGAACAGGCACTACTTTGAACTGTAGTGACAAATTGCCTTTGCCACCACTGGTGCAGCGTCCATATCATAAGCTATAAAGGAAGGAAGAAATGAGGTGCAAAGGAATTCTCATGTGATTAACAGTTTGAATTATTTCTAAAATAATTCTTTAAGTTCAGCACTCAGATCTAAAACACATGCAAACAGGTTTTTCCCCTAAGCCATCTTACTATTCTTAAGATACCTGATGGGTAGTCCCTCAAATACTGCTCCTACCTTTTTTTTTTTTTTTTTTTTTTTTTTTTTTTTTTTTTCTCATTCATCTCAACCAGAAAAGAAACTTCCTGGGTAAAGTGACAGTCATGATCCCCTGCCATCTTCCCTTGCCTGTGATAGTGGCCACGGACTCTGCAGTTTTTCTCCCTGTGTCCTTGCATACCTGAAACATCTGTGCTCTCTCCCTGCCCTGTGTGTCCAGAGCCTGATAGTTGGGGGGGGGGGGGGCTTGAGTCACCTTGTTGCTGGGGTGTTTCTTCTGAACTCAAAAGAAAACCTTTGCACAATGTTTTTTGAAAATGTCTTTCATAAAGTACTAATGCTTACAGTAACTATTGTTTTCTATTATTGAAAATTTCTACACATGACTTAGGAAGAAAATAGTCAATAGCCATAGAAAAAATGTGTCTATCACTTCTGTGATAGCCCTTGCCCTTTGGAATTAAATCCAAATCAATTCTCATAATTTACAAGCCCTACCAGGTCTGCTGCCTGCCTGCAAACCACACTAAATAACCGTTTGCTCCCTTGTCTGATGCTCCAGGAAAGCTGGGATCTTTGTCCCCTTCAAACATGCCAAACTCACTCCTGCCTCACAACTTTTCACCTGGGTCTTAACCCTCTTCTCAAAATTAAGATCTTAGCACATATGTGCTCTTTCAGAAGGTCTTAGCCTTTAAACCATTAAAGTGGTACCCGCAGCAAGTACCATGTCATAATGTTTCCTTTCAGACAGCCCTCACTATCCACATGGTCCACATTTACCTGTTCTTTCATGCTTTCAGTCTTGGACTGCAGAACTATACACCACCCCTATACTTCTGGGGATCTTGCCTATCTTGCTCAATGCTCTAATGCTTAGATACTCTGACACATAAATAAAAGTATGGATGAGAATAAAAGTATGTATGAGAATAAAAGTATGGATGCTGACGTCAGGCTGCCTGAGTTCAATTCTTTCCACTGCTTTAAGGTTGTGACATCACTCCTGCTCTCTCGTTGTTTTGGACTTAGTCGCATGGTCCGTAGATAGCTGCAAGGGAAGCCTGGAAAATGAAGCTGTTAGTCCTAATGGCCTTGTGTTCAAGATCTCTGTACTAAAGGAAAAGGGAGAATAGATGTTGGCAGACAATCATCATCTCTAGCAAATATAACAGCCCTTTGGAACCCAAGGTCATGCTCATATTCTTCCATGAATACCTATTTCCTTGCCAGGGATAAGTACACAATCCCTCCAGCTACAAAATTAAAAAATTCTATGCTCTGGCATTTTTTAGAAAAATCTTCCTTAAGTCTTAGGATATAGCTAGGCTAGTACAAAGCCTCAGTGTGTAAAAGCCCTGGGTTCAATCCCCCAAAATCCAGTTGTTGTTTTTTAAGTGGCTGTGATGGGGAATGCTGTAATCCTGATGGCTCAGGAGGTAAAGGCAGAAGGACCAGAAGTTCAAGGTTATCCTCTGCTACACACCAAGCTTAGGCCTAGCATGGGAAAAGAAAGGAAGGATAGAGGGAGGGGGTCTTTCTCAGACATTATTCCCTTTCCCTTTAAGAAGTAATTTCAGTGACCATTATCAAATACAGCTACATGAAAAGATACCATTAAAAGATGAGCCCTTTGAAGTCGAGGACCAGTGGGGCTTTAGGGATTGAATTCCAGGCTTCAGACCAGGTTTGTAGTTTCTTTGACAACACAATTCTCTCAAGGCCTTAGAGCAATGTTTTCCCACCTCTGTGTCATGACCCCTTTGGGGTGGAACTACCCTTTCATAGGGGTTGCCTGAGTCCACCAGAAAACATAGGTATTTACTTTCATAACCATAGCAAAATTATAGTTATGAAGCAGCAAAAAAAGTAAGTTTATGGTTTGGGGGGTCACTACTTGAGGAACTGTATCAAAGGATTGCAGCATCAGGAGCTTACTGCCTTAGAAGGGTCCCAGTCCATTCGCTTCCCTCAGTTCTTGTATAAATTATCCCCACCAAAGTGCTTGCCTGCATGTAGCTCTAGGGTTCTCTGCAAGAAACAGATACCACCTAATTGTTTTATGCAGAAAAAAAGTCTATGACAGAACATTGTGGGCATTGCCACCGAACTAGACTCCAGGAAAACATGAAGGATAGAACCTGGGAGATCCCGCTGAAGCTACTGACTGGATACACAGCTCTTTGGCCACCACCTTGGGAGAGCCCCACTTTCCACTGCAGCTGCTTCTTGACACTTGAAGCAGCTAGCTGGACACTTAAACACTGGTCCAACCTCCACTTCCACAAAGGCTTCTCCATGTTTAGGAAGCCAGTGTCTAGTCACTGCATGCTGATCCAGGACAATCATCTGTGCATCAGTGCCTGCCAAGTGCAGTAGTTAACATAGCAGGAAAACTGCTCCTGCTTCTCTTCCACCCTCAGACCTAGTACACAGAGGCGAGTTGGGGAAACCTCATCCACTTCCATCCGCCCCTGCTATGAGGAGGGAACAGTAGAAGGCAGCTGAGTTGATACCAATCACCTGCTCTACAACTCGAATCTTGTTTTCTGGGATCTCTTTCATTTTATAAGTAGCTACCTTGAAACCACATGAAATAGTAGGCTTCCTTGAGGTAGAATGCTTACCTTCCAGGTTCTCAGGTATGATAAGAACAACACTAACAATCTCTGATCTTTGACCTCCCTGCCCATCTTCCAACCACTAAATCATAGCACATCACAGAACTTCGATAGTGCTTGTGTCAGTTGCCAAGATCTGTATTAATTAATTGGGTGGACGTTAGGCTATCGTTACAGTGATCCACTAAGGCTATCTTGGTTAATGCAGAAATCTGGATCTCTAATGCAGACCCAAGCTCCTTTGGTGACCAGAAGATCGTAGATTCATTCTGTCCTTTTGCTTTGTTTCTTCAACACATAGCTTCCATTTTATGACCAGGATAGCTGCTTCAGCACCTTGAAAAGAAGGAAGTTAGGTATGTCCTGAACACTTGCAGAGCCTAGAGCAAGAAAGGACAGCATAACTATATTGGACATTTTAAAGTTGTCAAGCCATTAAATGTGTCTCTTCTTTCACAAATACACTTTTCTTGGAATTTAGGCTAAGAGTTCTACTTGAGAACATGAGACAGAAAATTGCTCTGCAGGCCACCTCCTTTCTCTTCTAGAAATGGGACCACTTCTGTATTTGTACACACTCATCCTGCACACCCATAATGTTCATACTATCCACTAACAGCCATGGACATGGAATTCAGAGTTTCTATGCCCCCAGAACAAATTGAACAACAACAAAAAAGATACAGGGATTTGGGGGGTTCGGGTGCTTTGGGTTTGGTTTGGTTTGGTTTGGTTTTGATTTGATTTGGTTTTATCTTTTCTGGGAGGAGGTCAGATAGAGTCTCATATAATCCGGACTGACCTCCAGTTCTGCTTGTAGCTATGGATGGCCTTAAACTACTCGTCCTCTGCCTCCAGAGTCTTGGGATTATATGCATATGCCATCACCAACTATGAGATTGATACAGATTTTAGATGCACACTGCATTACTCCTAATTATCCAGTCCATGGAAAGAGTCTGGCCAGAGGAGAGGTAGATGGGCACACTTGGTGATGTTTACTAGCCATTCGAAGAGGGAAGGGAAGGTGACAGTGCCTACTCCCTTAAAAACAAAAAGAAAACAAAACCTCATTGTAACATTAACCACGGCACTTTTTACCCAAGAGGCAGTGACCAATATGCAGTCACTCAACCTCATCGATTATCAAGGGAAGCTGGGAAATGTAGCCTATATTCAGGGAGGCCATGTGACCTTCTAGTATTCAGGGATTTCTTTTACTTTCTGAAGAGAATAGATATTGGGAGTAAACTAGCAATCTCACCCACAGACACATGCCTTTTCACAAATCACACTTCTGTTTAGACAAGTAAGTTCTTCACAGTCTGCTTTCGGAGAGGTGAACGCAGATTTGGAGGCAAGACAATACTGTCAGTTATAATTGACGGCCAAAATAATTGCACACCTGAGCGTCTTTCGATGGGCAGCCAATGTGCAGTGTTCCAGCTCTGAGATGTTGTCTAACTTTCGGATCAGTCAAGATAAACCAGAACCAAATGAGTTTCTTAATTCAAAGAATAAAATAAAAATATGACACTAATTTTAATTTTAAACCCTGAGAATGAATTGGACCTTAAGAAAATAAAAACATAAACCAAAAACCTCACCGTGTGTAGCAGAATATTTTCCAGAAGTACCCAACCACTAACAAACGAACACTTGCAAATCCAAAAAGAGAAGAAAGGGAGGGGGTTGGGGGTGGTATTGTTTCCTCTGGACAGACTGGATATGAGGCTGATATACAGTTCATGAAAAATTGGGCAGAAGCATACCACACTGTGGTATTTTCATTGAGTGTAGAATGCTTGCAATATAATATTAAATAATATAATCATTATTGAATAATATAAATGTTAAATGTTTGATGATCAGAGGTTGGAGAGATGGATCGGTAGGTAAGAGCACTTGCCTTTTGAACAGGAAGAGCTGAGTTCATGTGTCAACCTCAGCTGCTTGCACCTGTCCCTCAGCATTAGGTAACAGAAGCAGGCAGGTCCCAAAGCTTGCTGGCCTGCCAGCCAACCTAACTGGCAAGTTTCTAATTCAGTGAGAAAGACAAAGGGTAGAGAGTCATAGAAGAAGACATGTAGTATCCTCCTTTGGCTACTCCATGCTCACACTCACATGCATGCACCACACACATTACCAAACCCCACACCAAATAATAATAATGTCATTATATAAATAGCATAAAATGCTGACATTTTTACTAGGCTGAAACAACAGTTTGAAGCCTTGTAATAATGACAAATGTCTTAAGCCTACTGCATCCCTTTGCATCTGTTAGGAAATTCATCTCTCTGCTATGGGAAAAGAAATCTCGCTATAAGATAGAACAAGAGAACATTGCTTTACCCTCCCATATTCTAGGCTCCTGGAGGGAACCAGATGAAAATTTTCTTGGTCAGAAATTAAACCTGGAGCCCCTAAAACCAAGCAATGAGCTGTGGTTCACAACAATGTACTCCCAGATGCTTATGATTTTGTTACACAGCCTTTTCTGTAGCAGTGGCATAGTACCAGTTGACTCTCAGTGTGCTCGTCTCTCAATATGCATTTGCTCTTCCTTGATAATAATAAACTTGTTAAATATTTTTACCTTCATATAAACAGAAAGCCTCTTTTGCAACTCAGTCTGTCCATGTTTAAGTTCAGGCTGTGAGTAAAAGTGACATGACCAACTTCCAGGTCCTGTCTTTTGGCCACATTTTTCTCTGCTTAGCATCAGTCTTGGAGCCAGTAGTGGATCCTGTTATATATGTATGTATGTATTGTATGTATGTATGTATGTATGTATATATGGTGTGTATGTATATATGGTGTGTATGTATGTATGTGTGTATATATATAGTTACTATTTTTAAGTGTGTGTGTGTGCGTGCACGCAGATACTGGAAGAGGCCAGAAGTATCAGATAGCCTGGACCTGGAGTTACAGACAGTTATAAGCAGTGGTATTTCTGCTTTTTCAAGCCTAGGACAGGAATGCCTCTGTTGTGGCTCCTCAGCCCTAACTCATTGCACCACACAGAGTATGATTACAAAAACCAGCAAGCTTTCTGTACATGAAGGCACTGCAGAGCCAAAAGATTGTACAAGGGCGTAGGATGGATGTTTGCTGTTCATGTTTCCTTTCCTGTGTGCGAAGAAGGGAAAATGACCATTAGAACCCAAGTGGAGGAGCTTCCTATTCTGATGTTCCGTTCATTAGCCATTTTGTCAGCAGTGAAGACATACAAAAGACAGGTTTTTAAGATGGTGTAGATCTTGAGTTGATTTCTGTGTTACTATTCCATTGCTGTGATCAAACACCATAGTATAGCCAAGGCAACTTACGTAAGAAGAGTTTGCTAGAGTCCATCCATGGTGGCAGGGAAACTGGGCAACAAACCACGGGCATGGTAGAGAAGCAAGCATGAAGCACGGGGCAAACTAGCAGGTAAGGCATTCGCTTTCAAACCTGCTTCCAGAGACACCGTTTCTCCAGCAGGCTGTACCATCTAAGCCTCTCCAAACACCAACTGGGGATCAAGTATTAATGCCCACGACTATAGGAGACATTTCTCATTCAAACCATCACACCTTTTTAATACAGCTATGCACCGGCCCAAATGCCAAGCAAGGGATTGTGGGTGCAGCTTCCTTTCTGTTTCTGTACAGAGCTGCAATGGAGGGAGGTGGTTAATGTACACTATGCTGATGCTCTGGCCTCCTTCCAATAACTAAGTGGCTGCCATTAATAGTTACGTACAGTGAGTTCTACATGTAGAGTCTCTTCTTTGCCCTGTTAAACTCGCTTGCTTTTTATCACGTTACACTACATATATTTTTCCAAGCCCCCTGAAACCTATTTTTTAAGGAAAGAAATTTAAATATGTTAGTATAATTTTCGGTAGTTCACAAAGTATCCGTACATGTCATTTGATATCCACGGCAGTCCTGTGAGGGCACAGTTGTTCCTTCATATGCATGAGCACACTGAAGCTTACCAAAGGTCACCGTGAAAGCAAAGGACAGAGGTGGGAACCACAGTCACTCTGCCCCCATGCCCAGTGCTCTGCTACATGGCTCTACAACATGGCTTCTGCTTTGTCTCTGGCAGGGCAGGGTGGCAGGTTTTCAGTTAGGGGGACAACACAACCCATCAGATATGCACCAGTTTTCACTCAAATTTGTTACATTTAAAAGAAAATTAAAATGTATTGGAAACTATTCTCAAAAATTAATGTTCTGTGGTTCTGAGCAACACAAACTGGCTTTCCAAAGAATATGAGAAATTTGTACAAGAACCCCTGCCCATCTGCTAAGGATTAAAATGGACTCTGTCAACTATTTTCAGAAAACAAACAGTGCCTAGTGGCTTTCTCTTGGCAAATATGAAACATATAAATTGAATAGACTTACTTTAATGGGTATTTACCTTCAGTTTGTCTCAAGTCCAAGTGTAATCTTCATTCGTTATCTTGACCCTTCTGTCTGGGGACTAAGGGTGCTGAGCACAGGTCTGGCAGTCAGGGGGAGGCAGAATTAGGAAGGGAGCCACTGAGCCAGGAGGTCCCTGTCTTCGCGTCTCTGATCAGTAGGTTGCTCACCAGAAAGGATAGATACATAGTGCTGAGCCCAGCACAAGGGAGAGGTAGGCCTTGGGGAAGAACTTTAAAGTCCTGTCCTCCTCGGGAGCCCTGGTTCCACAGAGCAATCATGTCTGCTGCTTGCGTCTAGCCTAGGCTTCCTGTGGAATGCAGTTGCCTTTGGCAGAAACTCCCAAACGTGCCTTAGTGCACTCTTTCCTTCCATGCAGTAGTTGAGAAAGGAATCTATTGGTCACATCAGATCCCTCTCTGCACGTTCCTCAGCCTCCTGTGGGAATCATGAGAGGTTTCTTTTCCCACACCCATACATAGACATGTACCAAGAGAAAAGCCAGGCTTCCAGCAGCCAGATGTCATGCCTGCCTGTCTGCACTGCCCTTCCCTCTCAGAATCTGAGGAAACAAAATCAGGTGGAAGATTTCTTCAGCTCAGGATGAAAGATCCGTTTTTGCTTTGGCCTTTCCTCAGGCGCCCCAGATATGAAGAGACAGATGACTCCTTTGGTTGGGTTTATAATGCTGAGAATCTTTCATGCATTCGTCCTGTTCATTTTTATTTCAGTCTTGTTTTTATTTAAACTGTTATTCAATGAAATCTCAACATCTAAAAGTTTCTCTACACTACAGCCTGGCAGTTTATCACAGGAAGGTCACCATGTAATACACTTTTTCAGACGACAGATCTGGGATGCGGCAGCACCTGAGCATTTATGTCAAATGCCACCAGCTTTGGAGCCTCGGAGGAGAGCCTCTTGACACAGCTGGCAAGGCCAGAGCCTACTTCACACTGATGGTGCACACACAGGGGAGGCTTGGGAAAAAAAGAACAAAACATTCTGCTCAAGAGTCTGCATCTCATGGTGACATTGAAGAAGTCAGCAAAAGCAAGACATATACAACACACACACACACACACACACACACACACTGACTTCCTAGCATACACCACACACACACACACACACTGACTTCCTAGCATACCACACACACACACACACATACACACACACACAGATTGCCCTAGCATACACCACACACACACACACACACAGATTGCCTAGCATACACCACACACACACACACACACACACACACACACACACTGACTTCCTAGCATACACCACACACACACACACACACACACACTGACTTCCCTAGCATACACACACACACACACACACACACACACACACACACACACACACAGATTGCCTAGCCTTCTTTGGGCTTCAAGAATATATAAGCAGGGTTGGGGATTTAGCTCAGTGGTTAGCGCTTGCCTAGGAAGCACAAGGCCTGGTTGGGTCCCCAGCTCAAAAAAAAAGAACAAAAAAAAAAAAAAAAAAAAAAAAAGAATATATAAGCAGCATTATAGTAAAGTGTTTGCCTAGGAATGGTTTCCCATATCACCCCAAGCTTTTCTGATCAGAAGTAGCACATGAATATTTGACTTTTCTTCAAAGCCGTTCAACCCAAAAGATTTCCAAGCATGTCACATGTCACTTTTTTCCAAAGATGGGCACTCAGCCAGTTGGCTCACACTCATTGCCTAGATAAAGGAGAGAGAGAGAAAGGGAGAGAACGGGTTGGGGGAGAGAAGGGGTAGGTGGAGAGAGAAGTGCTTAGGCAGTCACTAAGTGAATAGTTGCCCTCCTAAAATATGTTTTATTTTGCTAGTCCTGGATAAACTACACTTGCTTTTCTGCTTAGATTTTCCATACAGGCTGAGCCTCCAAGCACAGCCTACCTATATGATACGGCCCCTGCAATTGAGCAAATCCCATTCTCCTTGTCAGAACTGAGGTCATCACTCAGGACCCATCTCTGTAAAGCTTCCTCCTCAGCCCCTGCCTTTCTTGGATTCATAACCTGGAGAGTTCACTAAGAGGGTGACTCTCGAGGTTGATTTCTTCATATAAGTAGGTTATAAGGAAACCATGTTGTGGGAGGTGATATGCTTACTTCAGAATGCCTTGTAGACAGATTCTGTTTGCTGAGTTCATTTCATACGGCTACTGTGTACCATTTGATAGGTTCCAACATTGGAAACACACACTGTAACTCTCTAGATTTCAAATAATTCCAGTCAAGCATGTTCACTCTTGTTTCCCTCTGTTGTCAGCAATGACTATGAGCTCTTAAAGTAAAATACAGACACAATTAAAAGTCTCGCTCCCTCTTGCTTCTTCTGTGGACTGTGACGTGTTAGCATCACACAGACTCTTGTAGCCTCAGACCCAGGAGCTATGCTTCCCTGGAGACCTCTGAGGCTGTCTTGCTTTCATTTCTGCTTGAAATCTTCTATGTAACAAACAGAGTACAAAGAACTGAAAGAATCATTTGGGAACAAATAGGTCTCCTCTGAGATTCAAGAAGCAAACAATTACTTAATAATTGGCAGGCTGGATGCTGCAGATGAGATGAACAGCTCTGTGAGCACCCCAGGTCTCCGCACCCCTTCTCCTGCCTGACATCACTGCTGACCGTGCATCTGTGCAGCAGTGTTTGTCACCTGAAATGCATCCATATTTGAGGCAAACAGTTCAAGGAAGAACCTTGCCATAAATTATCTTAAATGTGTTTAAATATTTTGATTATTTACATACAGCCTGTGTTTACATAACAACAAGGAGGCCTTTCATCAGGAAAGCATCTAGCAGAAACATATGCTTGTGAGAAAACATTTTGACAAAACACGGTCCTAGCTTTTCCCCCCATTGAACAGAGTTTTCAAAATGAAGGTCTCAGCGAGGTTGCCTATGAGAGAGCCTATCCCGTCATGCCTACAGTACTGCACTCCTGTTTTGTGCCTCACATAACAGAAAGAGTGATCCTTTGTCACCATGGAGGAGTGGTTCTATAACCCCTGCAGATTCTAAAATCTATGGATACCAAAGTCCCTCCTATATGGCATGGCATTTGCTTGCAAGTACACCTCTCCTCCTACAGACATTAAATCACTTGCAGGTACACGATAATACAATGGATATGTTGTGTGAGTGAATGCTTTACTATAAATAAATAAAGAGTAATAATGGTTTTTCTAAAAAAAAAAAAAAAAAGTCTATGTGTTTGATCTGGAAAGTCAGCTCCTTCTTCCTTAAATTTGGATTGAGGGGTGTGGATAGGACAGGGTGTCACCGTGTGGCCCTAGCTAGCTTGGAATTTACTTTGTAAATAAAGCTGACCTCAAACTCACAATAGAGATCTGCCTAACTATACCTCCTAACTAAATCTGGGTTTCTGTGTATGTGAGAGAGAGACCAAGAACTGATAATTAAAATAATTTTATATCCCTTTCTCCTTTTTTTATAGGGTGGGGGTGGGGAATGGAGAGGGTACAACAAGGTTTCTCTGTGTAGACCTGGCTATTCTAGAACTAGCTTTGTGTAGACCAAGCTGGTCTAGAACTGAGAGATCCACCTGTCTCTGCCTCCCTAGTGCTGGGACTAAAGTTGTGCACCCCCATCCCTGGCTTATATTCCTTTCCACATGGAAACAGTCTTTTAAAACTCTGTGTATCTCTTCCTAAGCACAGAAACGTCTGCAGTCAGGCTGTGGGGTGGGTCTGCTTAAGTAAGCTTGGGTCTAGGGGAAGATAAAGCCAGGATCGGGGAATATTCAAAGCCAAAGAACAGTTTTGAAAGTCGATTCCTATGTTGAGCCTGGAGGCAAACCTGTAGTGGACGCTGTGCGCTGCTCCCCTGTGCATGGGGGAAGCACTGTAGTGCAGCAGCATGGCGCTCACTGGGCCAGTCCTGCTGGGCACAGTACAAGTTCTATAATGAGAGCCAATCGTCGGGGCAGCCTAGACACACGGGAGCAAGCGTCTGTGGGAATCTAGCGGGCCTGAAAAGCTACAGTTAATTAAAAAGCATTTTAGTACCCTGGCAAAAACACAGCCAGAAAAAGAACTGCTATAATTTTATGATTTTTTTAATTTGTGCATGTGCATGTTTTCATTCCTAAGAAAGAAAAATCTTAATATGTTTAGTTCTGGACTCTGAGGACATTCATTCCACTCATCTTGGTCCAGTTTCTAGCAGTCGCTGCAGTGTGTAAAACTCTAGTAGGAATGGAACGTGATGCTAATGGGCTCCGTCGGAGGAATTGTTTTAGCAGAGATTTCATATGCAAGACTAAATGCTGATCAACAGAGCATAATGTTGTATTCTGAAGTGTGTGGGAAAGCAAAATTAATTTTTTCTTCTTTTCCTTCTCTCGCCATGTGCCCCAGCGACTGCATTTGCCTCCAGACTTGTCAGACACAGTGGGCCGTTCAAGCAAACAGGATCCGGCACCATCCACCACTCTGCTGGGCACAGGCTGTAGCGGGATGACCAGAGGCAAGAAGCACCTGGACTTCTAGGGACGCTCCTTGGCCACCTTGTGCGAAGTTATCTGACCCTCTAATCTTTGAGAAACACAGGGTTACAAAGTAGAGTCACCATTCTTCAGTTTGGGTTGTTTCGTTATTTGTTTTTTTCAACTAGCTTCTGTACAAAAATAAATATGGCAGAAATGCTGTCATTTGACATTTAGTTGCTGTTATGTTTTTTTAAATACTAATTAATTTTTAAATAAACACCAAAAAATACCTAAAACACGGTGTGCCTCAGAGTTGTCATTAGTTCATGTGGACGGTAGCAGTGGGATGATGGTGACTTGTGTCTTATGGTAACACGCATATCACACCCCGTACATAGAGTGTAGAACATTGAATTCAAGTTGTGTGTGAGTACATTTCAGATCACTTTGTTTTGAAAAGGTCACCAGAAACTGCCAAGACTTGTTTAAAAGACGGTTTAGTTTCCTAGCGTTTGAAATAGTTTGCATTTGTGCATCCTGTTGTTTAAAATGGTGAAGACAGAAATCATATTTGAGGATTCAGACTGCATTACCCACCACATAGACAGTGCATACAGGACTTGATGGGAACACACAGAAGAAGCTGGGTTCTGGATAATTGACGTCAGCGCTATGAAATTGTGTCGGCAGACAAAACTCAAGCTGGCAGCTACACTAATGCTGGGTTCCTAGAGATACTGAAGCCTGGTGAGCAAGTTATGCAATGTAGGTCTAAGACAAAGCGAGTAACTGAGACAAACTCAGATTTCCAGTGTGGAACCTAACCTTTGTCTTTGAGCACTGGTTGGGCTGTAAATGAGTATCTAACCATGCACCATGTCTCAGGAGCACAGCATGTAGAACAGGTTTCTATGTAAAACACTAGGGTTTGGTGTCACAGGTCCGTATTCTTGAAGGATTTGACAAGCCATAGGTAAACAGTGGAAAGCTAGAAAGCTACCTGCATGTATTTAAAAAACTCCAGTTTTTTAAAAAGATGTTTAACATCTGTTAGCAGAAATTGGATTTCCAAATACATTTTCAAATAAATTAGAATATTTTGAAGCAGCTTTAACTAGCATTTTAAGCGGTTTCCTTTTAATATACTACAAATTATACTCTATTTGCTCTTGACAACATTGTAGAAAACAAAGACTAGGTTTTTAAAACTGTCTCACCAATATGATGAATGTCAGTCACTTAAAAAAAAAAGCCCACTGTAGCATAAACACACACTGTATACAGTTCTTATTCAGAATTAGAATAATTGAATCAATGACAGTGATTTGCCAGGATGTCAAATCTCTCCATCACATCCTGTCACTACCAGTTTATTTTTTGTGATAAAATCAAAAAGACAACTATTTTGTCACCAAGACTTCATTAGCAATAAGAAAAAAAAATCAGGTTGATTTTTTTTTTTTTTTAGAATGTCTGGTTTATTTTTTTAATCCCTTTTAATTCTAAAGACAAATTCTTCCCCATTTTCTTTTCAAAATAAAGTTTTAGAATTGATCTGTCAGTTAAAATTGAAGGGCTTTTATATTAAGGAAAAGTACTTTTTAAGTTTTAAAACAACCTCAAAATTGGTTTCCTCTATAGATAATGAGCCATGTTGCAGAGATATACCAAGGACCCTGCTGTCCTCTAATGGTTGTGAGTAAACTGAAGGGGATATTTGATTGTTTTAGTAACTAACCTTTCTCTTACCCTGTTGTGATTCATTTCATACAAACACACAAATCACAGTTACTTGACAGTTGACTCTAAAAAGGAAGTGTGAGGCCATCAGGTGTGTAAGTTATTTTAAAATATCCAATGAGTCGTTGATTTGTTTCCTGATTCCTATTATCTACAAAATTAACAGCTGACTACTAGTAGATATGTGTTTTACAAATAGGTAAATTCCCTTGAAATTGAGTGAGCATATTTGAACCCTCAGTTAAAATAGAAATTAAACTTTTCAAAGTTAATAAAAACACATTTTAAATAAATAGAATACCTAGACTTTCCAAAAATACCACATCTATTGCTTGGTTTTTTTAGACTCAGCATACTTTACTACTGCTACTATTACTACTACTACTACTACTACTACTACTACTACTACTACTACTACTAAGTAATAAGGAGAGGAGGAGAGGAGAAAGAAGAGGAAGAGAAGGAGGAAGAGATAGAAGAAACTGCTATTGGAAATGGATGGATGGTGTATTTTGTTTTGTCTTGTTTTGTTCTGTTTTGTTTTCCTCTGATTAAAAAGTCTAAAAATGTTTTCCATTATCTGGGAACTTTTGTTCTCTATTACTACAACAACTTTCTACATGAAAATATTAGTCTTCAAATGCTAACACACACATGCAGATGTCCTGATACATTATGAAAGGCACATTCTATTCATAGATTTTTAACTTCTCTTGAGTATAAATACTTAATAACACTGTCAGAGTATCTGAACTGTCTTTATATCATTGTCCCAGGGCATGAAGCCAGAGGCCCTGTAAGGCATTCATTCCTCATGCCAGATCTGCCTTTCTTTAGCATGGGTAAAGATTTTACCTGCTCTAGGTTAATCAGGTATATGGATCAGAGACCATCTGAGGTTTTTAATAGCCACTGAACAAGATCCCTTTTCTCAACTTTTTTCCTTATTCTTTACCTCCGGGATTTCCTAACACCAGCACAAACGCTATGCTTCTAAAGCATGTTAATGACTGGAACGTATACATACACCTACCGCAAGGGCATGTGGGTAAAACCATCACTTAAGCCCATTATTAATGTCACCTCTAAGATATCACATTACTCTGTCCAACGATAGTCACCTTCAAGGATCAGAATTAAGTGTTTACACTTGGATCCTGAAAAATGAGCAGTTTAGTCATCTGTGACCAAAAAAAAAAAAAAAGTTACTAAAAACAGAATAATGTGTTCTTAGCATCAGGTAACCAAACAGAGACAAAAAAAGACAAAAAAAAATTTTTTTTTCTTGATAACATTAAGGCCCAGAGCACAAAGAATAAAACATGATCGGTGCCATCTATGATGCACACATTCACAGATGGAGGCTAAATGTTAACACTCTAGACGTAGTCCTTGGCAGCCATTTATGATGTTTCATTTAGGTAGAAAGAGGAGATGATGTAAGTGCTGAGAAGCCGTTGTTCACCAGATAAAATTTGTCTCAAGTATAGCTTTGAATGACAGGAAATCCTCAGGATTTCATAACAGCACACCGCAAAGATTCTTTTCACCTTGAGCAGCAGTTCTCAACCTATAGGTCATGACCCCTCAGGGTCGAACAAGCCTTTCCCAGGGGTCATTTCTGCATATCAGATGTTTATAATTCATAATAGTAGCAAGATTGCAGTTATGAAGTAGCAATGAGATAATTTTATGGTTGGGGGTCACCCCAACATGAGGAACTCTACTAAAGGGTGACACCATTGGGAAGGTTGACAGACCCATTGCCCTAGAGTGATTCACCTGTAATTCTGTTCACCCAATGACCCTAAGTCAGTCAACTCTTAAGATAAAATGTAATCTGTGTACACCTAGGATGTTATAAAATTTAGTCTTTGTCCTGGAAAATGACCCTAAAACATCCCTGCAGATTTCCCATCGACAAATCTATAAATATACCTGTCAGTAAATAAATAAATGAAAATGACCACTGGGAGTCCGAACTCCCGGACACTGATGACACAGCCTCAGATATACACGGTTCATCTCTCTAGGGTGCACGGGGGAAGAAGGCAAGGCTGTTCTCATCTTACTGGACCAGGGACTCCCATAGCTGAGCATCATGAGCATCCCTCCTTCGGGATATACCAGGCTGTCCCACTGTACTCTGGCAGCCTTGACCCTCTGAGGACTTGTATATATGTGTGCCTGGCTGCACACATCCATCCCCTCAGCTCTTAGGTTACTCCCAGATCTTGTACCCAGAATGCCCTGTGCCTTTCTCTGTCATCTGTGTGCTCTACTCAACAGAGCCATGGGCCAGCACAGGCTGCCTGACAACAGCCCAAATCACAGCCAGTTGGAAACTGCTCTTTTTTTTTTTTTTTTCAAGGAAGAAGTAAGCCAGCCAGCAAAGGCTGCAACACAGCTCTTCTCTGACAGTTCCCTCAACACTTGTCCCTCAGGGAACAGAGGCTGCAAAATGTCAGGAGGTGAAGTGTCTGCAAGGGCGATTATACCAACAGAGGATACATGCCAGCAGGCAGTGTGGGCTGACATGGACAACAACTGCAAGCACACACACACACACACACACACACACACACACACACACACACACTGCAATCCACTTAGGATGGCGTCTCCAGACATGGAGCAGAGTTGAATGAGCTAGAATAAAATGGATCTCAATGATCTCTTCATAAGTACCTGAAATCCTCCATCAATTTATTTCTGATCATTTGCCTTTGACGATTTACAAAAGCAAAAACCCTCAGGGTTCGAGTCAGTGGAAGTGCCTTTTCCCCGTAGGGCGATTCTCCTTGTATACGTATTTTTAATCCAGCTCGCCAGGACCTCAGATGTTTTCACTCAAGCTCACTGAAGAAAATATGTCTATGTGACTTAAGTGCAGCAAAGAACAGGCAGCAAGTACCAGGCAGGCCTTTTTCTGACCCACAAAGGCTTACTTTTTTTTTCTATCCATTGCTCCAGCTCAGGCACTCCTGCCCTTCGCGCTGCCACTTTAAACGTGATCAGATCTGTGCTCCTTTGCAAATAACAACTGACCAACAATGAGCCCTGTCTCATAGATTTGGGACTGTTTGGCTTAAGCTGCCAATGACTGAAGGCCTTTAACTCCCACCGGCCAGTCAGAGTCCGCTTTGTTGTTGTCTGTTAATGTGTCTGTGTTCATTATTCCTTGACATGCAACATCCCCTCCACCCTCTGACCATCCACCACAGCACAGAAAGCAGGAAGCGAAGCGGGACGGCTGGAGGGGTTCAATGGGAACGATGCCTCTTATGCAAGTGCAGGGAGAAAGGACAGGGAGAGGAGTTATCTGAGAGAGGCAACAGCTTTCAGAGAATCTTGTTTCAGAACTCAACCTTCTAACATGACTGCAGTGGAATTATTGTGGGGAGTGGTTGCCCAGGTTGAAAATGCCAGCTCTAATTCAAAACAATTCCTAGCAAATCCCTTGTTGCAGCTTTTAATTACTTCTACACTTTGAGGGTTTAAATGAAATAAATCGATAAATCTGAGGTATTATCATTTTCTGTACTTATTGTGAGAATCAGATCTACACAGAGCTGTGTTTTGTTTTAGATTTTTTATGATGCCTTGCCAACTTCTGATGTCTGAAAATTATTTCCTCAAGGGCCGTCAGGTTGCAAAGTAGAGTGTATGAAAGTAACCATTGATTTAGGACATTAACCTAATGTGGGAACAAAATTTGTAACACCACACTATAAGGTTAAAAAGAAAAAATAGTGTAATAAAGAAAATACAAAGGCTTTGGCATGGTTTTTTTTTTTACAATCAACAATGGTTAATTTTGATATGTATTTGTGAACAACTGCAAAACACTTGGGTTTAAAACTCTTGCAAGCACTTTTAATTGATTATGAATGAATTCTAGATGCACAAGATGATTGGACTGTGAACAGTAATACAGCTATATCTAAGAACAATTAACTTCTGCTGGCCAAGAAAGAAACAAATGATTCCATGAAAATGTGTATAAAACAGCTATAGAGTATTCTTGTCAAATATAAATGAAATTAACTTTATTATAGAAATCATTCTGAGGATTTCTAGGGAAGACAAATACTTACATTTTGACATAAAACAAATTGGATTATATCGAAGACACACTCTACCTTTTAGCTATCAACTTCTCCTCGAATTCATATCTTACCCTTTTTTGCACATAAACTTCATCTGTTAACAACCTTTGGAAAAACCAACAGATATTTTTTACATATATCTAGTGTATGTTGTTCCATGTTTAATTATATGCAAAGGAATGATACAAACTTGGAACATCAGTCCATAAACTATGAACAGATGGGTAGAAGTATTCGATATATCTTGATAAAACTCTTAAATCCATGGCAAATCTTGTCGATCATGGTTTCCTTTAAACAACCACATGAGCCAACACAGATCCAAGATCCAACAGCCTGTGTTGTTCTTTTCTTCATTATAACATACAAATGCCCATTTACAAATAATACACCAAAATGAATAAAAGTTTGGATACCAAAATGAAGATTTGTTCCAACTGATACCGTGCCTTCTGTACGCAAAGGTCCTGGTTTCTAGTCCATTCCCGGGCTCCAGTATAGGACACAGTTGTGAAGTGAAGTGCTTCTAACAGCCATTTCTCTCTCTTTCCTGAATACCCAACTGCTGTGTCCACATAGTCATTGGCTGAGTGAACACAATCCCCCTCTTGATCACATTCTCTCTCTTTCTCTCTCTTTACTGTAATCGAGGCCAGTACTGAGACATGTCAGGTTCACTTCCGGGAACTTGGACGGGAACTGACACTCCAGGTGAAATGAGTCCTATAAATGGATACAAAAGCAGAGGTATTTTCTACAATAGAGCACAGCATGAACACACGGGCTTCCTAAACTTCCTAACACTTACTTCATAGTACTTTTTAAACATTATATTAAAAACAGGAAAGAAAAAACTTTGAACCACTAGAAAGGAAAGCAGACCTTTTGAACCTAGAGACTATGTTTACACAGATCTCATGACACCCAATGTTTGGAACTTTCTCAGAGCAACCAGCTCTGAAAGACTTAGATGCTACATTCTCAGAAGCCAAAAATTGGGCTGGGAGGAAGAACCAGGCCTAACTTCTACAATCCTCGGTTGGCATCAAGAAGCTAGAAGATGTAAAAGTCTTCTAAAAAGTTCCCATCACATCAAGTTCCATGGACCCTCACTGTCCAGCTCTGACTAAGGCATCATCTGAAAACTTGATTTGGGTCCTTGTCTTCATACTCTTTCTCTGTGATCACATTCACCACCATAAATGATGACTCTTGTCTATATGCTGTCAATGCGCTAACTTAACTTAATTTGTCCTTTTCAGTCTGTTTTCTCTCAAGCCAAGAGCAGTGAAATATTCAACACAGTCCTTAACGCAAGGTCAGAAGTTGATTTTCAAGTCAACAGTAAACGCGTTGTGAAAGATTAGCTGGCCAAAGAGGCCCAGTAGATGTCTCTGCGCAGCTACAGAGAGCTCACCTGTTGAAGTGGTTCCCGAGGTGCCCATGGGCTGACTGTTCATGTGTGTTTGCATGTGCGGAGGGGTGTAGGTATCATAACTCCGCCCATTCACTGAAGGGCTGGTGGGCAGCATGCAGGAGTACGAGGAGGTCTGACTGGGGACTGGGGGCTGCCAGGAGAAAGAAAAACCTGTGATTACTGGAACCACCAGACAACTACATCCCAGACTACCTCTTCTTCAGGGCCTGCCATCGAACTTGGTCATTACTGATGCCTCTTTGGAATGTCCTAAAATTCATTGCCACCGCCAGAGCATACTGTGTACTAAAATTCTGAAACACAGTAAATGCAAACAAACGTCCAGTTCTAGTAGTCTGCCCTGTCTTTTACGTCTGCTAGAGTTACTATGATGTAAGTAAGATCTCCTCCTCTACAAACCTGGATCTATTTGGGAATGCTGTGATCCCCAAATTCCATAGGTCAATAGAGCAATAGGAGGACTCTCTGGAAAGTTTGATGTAGGGACCTTGGGACCTTTCCAGTGCTGAACTTGTAGGATTAGAGATTTAAAACAAACAAACAAAAAACCCCACACAACCATAATGAAGTCAAATTGAAGAGGTTAGAAATGTCAGAGTGATTATAACTTGAAACACAATCTGAGAATTAACTGTGACTTTTTAACTGACCCCAAACCCCTGACTGAGTCTCATCCATAAAATTGTATTGCTATCTTCTAAGCACTCAGAACAGAAATGTTGAGGAGATAAATGTCTCTCATAACTAAACAAGAAATATGCAGGCTAAAGTTCCCTCGTGAAGGCTCTTGTGGTTACTTGAGGTCAAAAAAACACAGGAGGTAAATCAATAGATCCAGAGGCCGTTCTGCCCTGCAAATGCTTGACATCCTCAAATCCTCCTTCACAAAGACTGACACCCACCAAGGAAGGTCCAGTAGGAGATACCTATTCTTTGCAAGACAGAGGATTTTGGTCAACAGGAAGAAGCCATTGACAGAGAAAGACTACCTCTCCCTAGTCCGAAACTGAAACAGTAGTTCTCTCTGAATGATAGATTCAGATTGTTTCTATTTTCTTTGTTCAATGAAGCCATTTACTATGTAAGTATACAATCTGTGTAATTTTTCAGTCAGTGTTTAAAATAAACCAACCCAACATATTTCTTTATAAATGGAAGCAAGCTTAATGTAATCCCTCATCTATTTAATTACTTCTGTTTTTTCCCCCATGTGCACATCATGTCACCTCAGAGAAACCTAGATACTGCTACAATATATAAAAATGCACAAGATACTTGATGGCCTCATTAAAGTCAGACGATGACTGCTCGTGTCAAGTTCAAAAAGGCAAACAGGCCTAAAGGGCCCGGCCAGAATTTCAGCTTGCATTTGTTTCTAATTCCTGTGATCACTTCCTCTAGGCAAACGGACTCCTGGGAAATTCCAAAATAGTTACAGCAAAACCAAACTAAGAGGCTGTTGGCCCCTTCATTCACATCAGTCGCACCATATCCAACAAACAGCAGATACAACAGAGAAGAAGCACGAGACTCCATCCTCGAGAGCTGCTTACCTATCTAGTTCCAATACTGGCCTGAAGATTGGGAGACTTTATTTTGCCGTTATTTGAATTCCATACCCAGCAAAAGATGTTCAGTGGAGACTAAGTAATCTGTGTAACCCCCAGAACTGTCTCCAGCAGGGCTCACATCTTAGACCTGCAGGCATATATATTATGGTCGTACAAGCAGAAGCCTTAGGAATGCTGGCGTTCAGGAGCCATGCACAACTTACGTTAGACAATGCCAGCTTGGTCCAGGACCTACCCCTAAGAACACAGGCCAGGGGGTTATAGTAAGAATGCCATGCAGCTCTGTGGGCAGCAAGGGTTACCACTGACCTGTCACATGGGCTACAGCTGACACACATTAAATTTCTAGCAAATACTTTCTATCCCATTTTTTTTTGTACTTTTAAATACAGAAAGAAGTAGTTTCCCTATTTCACTAAATGCATTTCACTCCCTAAAGAGGAATCTCGGTTGGGGATTTAGCTCAGTGGTAGAGCGCTTGCCTAGCAAGTGCAAGGCCCTGGGTTCGGTCCCCAGCTCCGGAAAAAAAAAAAAAAAAAAGAGGAATCTCACTTTTCAGCCCCCCACTCTCCCTTTATTCTCTCTTCCTCACCAGTTTCTCACACAGACCATAATTATTCCTCAAAATGTCCATGCTGCTTCTGCATTTATTAATACAAAGACACTAACATAAACACAAACTCTATACATACCAGCACCTTACTATCTTATATTACTATGCCAGCATGGTTTCTACCTTGTCATGCAAACTTCCCTGGCGGCCGAAACAGACCTCAGTCCCACCCAGTACTACGCAGCTACACGATGATGAAAGACACATCAGCTTGACTGAGCAGATCGAGTGTTTGTTTTTCAAGGGCACGAATCAATCAATCAGTCCATCAATCAGCTAAAAGAGGCTGGATTGACTGTCTTAAAGTTGACTGGTCAGGCCAATCACTGTCACAGGAAGGACTCCCGAGGGTGCAAATGCAACGGGTGGGGTCTGCGAGCCTGAAGCCATGGCCTGCCCTGTGCAGCAGGTGGCCATCCTCTCTTACTTGCATAGGCAGGTTATTTGCCATGGTGAAGCTGGGCATCGGCGGCAAAGCACTGTACGTGTTGGTGAGGGCGGTGTCTGTTCGGCCCAACATGGAACCCGATGTGAAGGAGGAGACTGCAGAGGAAGAGAAAAGAGGGCGAGAGAAGGGCAAGGTCGTTACAGGGCAAGGGAAAGCCAGGGGCCGGTGGGGTTAAGAGCCTTTCTTGGCAGTTGGCATCTCTAGTTACCAGGTGTGGTGGGCTGGAATTGGCTGGTAGACACTTGTACTGAAACCTGCTGATAGGAATGTGACTGGGGTGTTGCTGCCATAGGACTGGTTTGCTTTTTTTCTTCTCCACTTGGCCCTTGATTAAAAAACCACACCTGAAATGCATGGGACAGGTTAGCCCTACCAGCCCTGCTGCAAACAAAAACCTCTCCATTCCCATCCTTGCCCTAGGACCAGGGAGTCTTTGCAAGCTAACCCTGTTTACATCAATGACCGGCATACAGGCAAGGCAAAAGGTAAGTACCCACAACACACAAACCCAACATGGTCCCCAGGTACCTGTATCCTTGCTTCAGGTAGATCTATTTTGGCTGCTAGTCTTTCCCGGGCAAACACATCTGGATAATGGGTCCTCTCAAACTCTGTAAGAATATAAGTTGTTTCTATGTTATGCCAGAACACAAAATAATCCGAACACTGGATCAAGCTAGCTTTTAACACCCAACTCCCATCTCATCCAACCAATTTCCTTTCAAACAGCTTGGCAGTGTGCTGACTGTGCTTGCAAGAACTTTCCCACCAGAGCCAGTTAGGTTTTCTTTGGAATGACATCTAGGGCATTGCTGGAAATGCCCTTATCTGGGGCCTGAGACAGCCAGATCATCGTTTCCTTTGTATGTCAGGATTTTAATATCTCAGTACTGGTGTGCGAGAAGAAGAAAGAAAGCGCACAGCGCACCCAGAGAAGTTGGGGGTGGGGGGCTTCTCAGCCTTTATGCAAAGGGCCCTGGCTAATTTTAGCCCTTTGTGCTGTGGCTGTGGCATTTGCTTTGATTTAAGGTTTCTCTACTTTGGAAATTTCCCAGTCACCTTTCTCCAGAGCCTCAATCTGCTCCTGGGTAAAAGATGTTCTGTTTCTCTGCAGCTTCCGCTTCAGCTGAAGTCGCATTTGAGCCTCATCTGAGTCTTCTCCATTGGAGCTGATGGAGTTGGTGTTCTCTCCCCCTCCTTCCTGTTGCTGGCAGCCATCTGCAACAAAAAGAATAGGACAATAAGAGAAATCAGAATGACATGGAGGCCCCTGATGGGACTTGGTACAGTTATGAACTCCGAGGACTGCGTAGTCTGTATCTCCACAAAGCCTCCCTAAGTTAATCAAGTGTTAGCCTCCCTTTGATGACACTGTCACCTGAGTCACATTCCTCTGTTTTCATCTAGATGAGACCTGACAGTACTCTCACACACGGCACTGTCTCTTTGAATGACAAAGCAAGCCAAAAAGTTTCCAGGCAAAATGATCTTTCCCTGCTGACTCTGACTCCTCACCCAGTTCCCTCGCCCTACAGAACATATTTACCTATGTCTGTGTTGGGAAAATAGAGTGATGTGCAAGATTTCAGCTGATCTATAATCAGTAATTCCTATCTAATCAATTAGATGTTGATAGGTTTGTAGAAAATGCTATTAAGAAACCAAACCAAGCTTGTAATCTTTTTAAAAAAATATTTATCTAGTTTTTATTTGAATTCTGCACAGTCAATTTCATTTTAAAGGTTGTGAATTTAGAAGTGCTTGCATTGTTCTGCAGTTTTATTCAACCATTGTGTGAGTGTGTTTCGCCTTGACACCTATTACGAGCACAGCTGTAATTATATCATCACCAAGAACAGGCTATAATTGCTGAAAATGGAATTTTATATTTAGATAAAAGGACTGTCCATTCTTTGTAATGTGTTGCACCAGAGAAAAGTAAGATTTCTTTTAAATTTTTAACGTGTAATTTTAAGAGAGAGATGGTGGAGAGTTCACTAACTAGCTAAATAAGCTGCAGCTGAGTCCTTGGCATATCATTTAAGTGGTACATTTTTAATTAGGGCATTTCCACCACTTTTAATGTAATTTCTATCATTAAACTGGGAAAGTTTCATTGTTTTCCTTTGCGCTGGGTGAAGCGCTCTGCACTTGGGCTAACTGGCTCTGCCGTGCACCTTGCGGGCAAGGCGGCGGTCTGTGGGAAGGAAAGGACTCAGGCCTCGGCTGGGCTTCCCAGGGCACTGCAGGCTGAATCTCGGGTCCTGAGGCCTGTGGCCCCCAGGGGATACCAACAGGAACTGTTCCCTCCCGATCCTAGAAACTTGGCCAATTTTGGGGGAGGGGGCGCCAGGCCTCTGTGGGAATCGACTTGGCCAGGAATATCATTTATAACCAGGAGACAATAGGCAGCGCCTTCAAAGCGTTCAGGGAATTGTGACAGGATCTAGTGGGATCTTTTCAGGAACTTTGAAATGTTTTAAAACCCCAACTTTCTCCCCCATTTAAACAGGCGGATTCATCGGCACTGGCCACCATATGGGCCCTTGGAGATCTATTGAGATGACCACCAACACTTGAATAGCAAGGGGCTGCTTTTCAGCACCACACAATGCCCGGCGAGTAAGGGAAACTATTAAACTCCTGGGGCAGGAGCGTTGGCAAACTTTCGTGGGCAGAATTTTGAGGCCACAATAAGCACGGACAACAAAAGGATTCTCTTGAGGCGTGCAGCGGGCCACATTGTGTTACAAGAAGCCCAGTCAACAGACTTTTCAGCGAAGTGTGTTAACCCTCTGCTCTGCTATCATTAATCACTGTCCGGAGAGCGGGCGCCTCGGTGCTATTTAGGGCGCTTGGCTGGAGGGGGCTGGATGGGGGGCCAGGGCAGGGTGGAGGGAGGTGGGGAGGGTGAATGGGGACCAGAGCTGGGACTGAGGGGAGGCGAAAGGAGAGAAGCTAAAGGGGAAGAATGGTGTGGGGGAGGGGCAGAGAGAGATAGAGGGTTCCAAAGAGATGATGGTCAAAAAGGTATAAGACGGGACAGAGGGGGGAAATGTAGAGGGAAAAGAGACTGAAGAGTCGAGGAAGATGGGAGAAAACGAAGAAAGGGAAGAGGAGGAGGGAGCGTGTATTGGTAAACAAGCCGCAGGCATCTTGCCCTACATCAGAAGAGTGGGGGAGGGGAGGGTCGCCTGCCGAAGGAGACGCCGCCGAACTCACGTGTAGGGGCACAAGTGGCTGTACTAATTTGCTGCCCCAGGTCTCTTGAGGACTACTCAAAGTGGTCCCCCACCCAGGGGGAAAAATGATGAGGGCCTGTTCCTTTTCCTTTTAATTGTCTGATTCGGTGAAGGAGGATGTAATTTTGCTCCCCCACCCCCCTTTGGAACTACTAGAAAAGTCCATCGGTTACTGCTTTTGGAAAACAAACACAATCCGGCCTGGTCACTTATGCCTCCTCGCAAAAGAAAAGCCCCACCCCTGTCCCTTCTCTGGCTCGATAGATCTTGCCAATTGAACAAAGCTGAGGGTCTCCCTCCGAAGACGCCTGCAGATAGCGTTCTCTATTCTCATCTGCTTCTTGGACATTCTCCTAATTTTAAAGCAGAGGAATTATATCCACTGTCCTCCAAGCTCGGGCACTACTTGTACATAAGCATGTGCTGGTGACATAAGCCTAGGGCTTACAGTACCTTGGGAAGTGATATTTAGGGAGAAAAATAAGTCTATAGGAGCAGGGAAACGGCATTTAAACCCTGTTTTGTTTCTTCTTTTTAAAAGTGGAGTCAATAAGGAGAGAACGCTTAGGGATTCGCCGAGGCCGCTGCCTGGGCCGCCGGCTCTTTACCAGCCCAGAAAGCAACACTGAAAATGTGTTCACTACTTTAAAAGTAGCTAATGCTTGCAGCCAGGTGACTGAGTGCTCGCTTAGAAAGAGCTGGCGGGTTGTGGGGGGGTTTTTTTGGGGGGGGTGTTTTTGTTTTTTGTTTTGGGTTTTTTTTTGCACCCTCCCCCACCCCACCCCCGCCTTTGGTGACTTTACCTTCCATCCCTAAATCTTTTAAGAAACTAAAAATAGAAGTTAGAGCTCTCTAATTCCCCACACGATAAACTTAAGTGGCAGACAATTAAGATATCTCCTTTAAAAGGCGTCCCCTCCTAGCGGCGCAAAGAAGGGACCTTCAATGGGCGCCGTGCACCTCCCAGGCTAATCCCAGCGGAGAGTGAAAGCGCCTCCCATTATCCCAGCCCCAGGACCATCTGACGCAGGGGATAGGATTTGTTTCCTGGAAGAAGAAGAGGAGAGAAAGAGAGAGGGAGAGGCGGGGAAACAGAAAAGAAAAAAGAAAAAAAAAGTCGCTGGGAAATAAAATCATTCCTTAGTTTCTTAGCGTCTTAATCAGTGAGGCGGAAAACAAGCAAGAAAAGATAGCAACGCGGTTGCGGAACCTTTTCAGCTCCGGAGCGCGGATCAAAACATTGAAGCATCTGTTGAAAGGAGGCTGACTAAATCCTATAGAGGGCCTGGGTATTATGGGGGTTGGGGAGAGGGAAGGAGATGAGAAAAAGTGTCTTCGTGATCCCTAAAACCACCAAATCGCTGGAGAATTGGGGCTGGATAGAGTCGTCTCGTTATTGTCAGCCCACATCGTCAGGATTTTATTCACCGCCGCGTGGCGTAGATCAGATGGAAACCATATTTGTCTCCCTCAGAGACCTAACCTCTCCTTATGCTTTTGGAAATGGACTCTTTACAACCCCAGATCAGCCTCTCGGGCTGGAAAGGAGGCCAGGGAGGGAGGGAGACCCTCTTAGCACCAAAGAACCAGAGGAATCCCCAGGAATTTAAGCCTGAAGAGCTGACACTGACCACAGAACCCGAGGTCCCCACGCCCAAGATTCTCCTTTGGAGCCAAGTTTCCTCCCCACGCTGGAAGCGGAGCAGAGAGCCCGGGAGGGGGGTGCACTTAGGTGAGGGTAAGCAAGGTGGGTGGGTGGGACACTCAAGAAGTGTATGACCCCGCATTCTCTAGTAACTAGCTGCCTTAAGTTGAAAGCTCCTGAACTAGCGCCACCTCTCGCCCTCAGTGGTCACCACCAGGCCCTTGCCGCCTTTTAGTCTCCAGTTCTCAGGCTCCCAGGGAGGAAAACCTGCCCTAAGCAGGCGACGCTTCCTCTAGCGGAAGTTAATACCCTGGACTTTAGTCTTAGCACCCAGAAACAGGAAAGGGGTGTTCATTCCCTGGTCCCCGAGCAAACCTGACCCCCAAACGCCCGGGAAGCGCAGAGGGGAAGGCTTCTGGGCTCAGCCCTCCTAGATCTGAGTTTCTGGGCCTATTGCCCACAACCAAGACACCTTCGATCAAGTGGGCGAGGAAGGGGTTAGCAGAACTGCATAGTGTGGGAATGGAGAGTGGACTGTCATCAGCTGGAGTTCTAACTTCTCTAGGGTGTATCCTTTGGGAACGCTTGAGGGGAATCCTAGTTTCAAACCTCGGGCCCTGCGGGGTTGGCTATGTCTTTTTCTAGCTGGTCTTAAAAGACACCGGAGACACCTGGACCTGTGAGCGCTCTGAGCTCCAACTCTCAAAGCTGCAGGTTCGAGATCACCTGAGGGGTACCGCGGGGGTGGGGGAGCGGGGGGGGTGTCACCCAAGGGAGTCCTGTCCTGCCCATCAGAAGCCCGCACTGACCAAGAGCGGCAGCGGCGCTGGGAAACCAGAAAGGAGCACTTTTCTCCCTACCATCCCAGTGTCCGTCCTATATTGTTTTCTGCTCTTAAAACTGACATGTCTAATTGGCAATTGGTGCCGAATCGTGTCCAGAGGTCTCTTGTGGAACATTTCTACAGCTGTCTCCTTCAACTAGACGCTTATTCATGTCGCCTTAATGAGAAACAAAACGTTCTCTAATGAGCAATTACAGAGCGACAGGATTGTTCCCATAACAAATTCTTGCGAGTGACAGAAGCATCCTTTGTACCAGATATTTCGCATACTGTTACCGATTTTCCCTTCTCTAACCCGGCTCTGTGGAGGCGCCCTGCACGCGGGGCCGGTCCAAGAGCTCACCGATTCACAGTAGCCCTTTCGCAGTCCCTGCGCCGCCCCCGGCCCTACGCCCCTAGGCTATGTGGTGCTCCCGGGAGTGAGACGCCTCGTCCCATTATCCCGCATATTATCTCCTTGTCACGAAGACAACAAATACCGATTAATCTTCGAAGTAAACTGTTTCCCATTCTTGACCAAGTTACCTCGGTGTGAGTGGGAAGGGGAGAGAGCCAATCCACTCACTCCTCTTCCTGCACCCTTCTCACAGATCCTTGGAAAGGAAGACAGTTCCTATGTGTCCCCCAAGCCCCAGAGCCTCTTCTCTTAGCCTCAGTCCAGTACTCAGTTTCCCCACCTCACTTCTAACCAGTTGCCACCACCGAGAATAAGAACTGGAAGCCACGGTGCAGGGGTAGGGGGCGAGTAAGTGGGTTAAAATGTTAAAGTTGGGGGAGGGAACCCCCAAACTGGTTATGCACATTGGAGGCGGGGTAGTGGTGGTCTGCTCTCTCCTAACACCTTACTCAAAGTCACATAACTGTCAATTACTTCAAAAGCAAATAATACAATTATATTTACCTTACAGACTCTCTCTCTCTCTCTCTCTGTGTGTGTGTGTGTGTGTGTGTGTGTGTGTTAAGTTGTCCCACTTGTACTGCGAGTGTACTCTACTGTATCTTAATGTCAAATTTGAATAAGGCACCACTAGGTTCAACCTTACATGCGCACAACCTCCTAACTACTTCATACAACCCTTAACACACATAATCCTTACAGTCCCGTATCAACAAGATGGTGTCACAAACAACAATTACAAAGTGTGACTTGGGGTACCTAAGCCTTCAAGGATAGTAACCCCTTTCATCTCCTAAGCAGTAGGAGCCCAGAGGAGGAAACCACTTCGGGAAGGTAGCTGCTTGAGTTTTACCTTGCGTGGGTTGCCCTGGTACTGAAGTCCCGGGATACCAACCAGGGCGGGTGCCCCAGCTTCCGGTCTGTCCGTTCAGCATCCTTAGTTTATCATACATGCCGTCTGCGCCCATCTGTTGCTTTTCGCTAGCCAGGTTGCGAAGAACTCTGTTTATTGATGACACCTGCAAATCAAACCAAATGGTGGTGTCTCCGAAGGACATAGTCACCCAATCTTACGTCCCTATCTCAGCTCTCCCAAGCTTTAAAGAATGACATATGCAAAAGCTCCCAGCCATCCTGGGACAGTCCGTGGATTTTTAGCTATATTGTGGAAAGAATGACAGCTATCATATTATTCCTGGAAATGAAATTGGATAAAAAGGAAGGAGCAGCCTTTCACCTCTGTAGAACATCACTAACGACAGCTCACCGGGCTTCTCGGTTTTGATGAAAGACTCCATGATAAAAGATTTCAAGTTAATTTAGAGATTTACTTTATTATAGAGCAGAAATGGAAGCATGTTGCCTGAAAGAAGCTTTCAGGAAGGTGCTTTGAGGGGAATTTAGAATCTGGTTTCCATTTTCATTTTCATTTTCCTCCTTGATTCAAGTGCCTTTCCCTAATTCCTTTGACCCCTGGTTTGTGGTACACAAATGAAGAGAACTACTCCCCACCCTTGACTCCCATTTTACAGATGGTCAAAAAGGCAAAGCCCACCTCTCCATATCCCCAGGTACCCTGGAGACCCATGCAAATCAGGGAAGAGAGGAAGAGAGATGATAAGGCATTGGGAGAGAAAAGCCTGAGGAGATAAAGAAGTGCCAGAGATGGGGAGAGCGTGAGGAGCTTGGTGCAAGGGAGACAATGTTCACAATGAACTTACACTGGGTATATTGTCGTTGGTACAGACCCCCTCGGAGAGTAATCTGTCTCGGATTTCCCAAGCAAAGATGGACGGGCACTCCCGTTTATACTGGGCTATTTTGCTTACAACTTCTGGAGTCGCTACTCTTGGCTTACTGCCTCCGATTGCCCTGGGTCTGATGGAGCCAGTCTCGTAATACCTGCCCAGAATTTTACTCACACATCCGTTGGACACCTGCATTGGGGAATTGGACAAAAAAAACCACATTATTAATAATTTCAAGACAAAAATAAAATTGTTTAAGTATGCATTAAACAATGACAAGCTTACGTTTTCACTGTCCAGCACCTGGACTTTTGCATCTGCATGGGTCTATAACACAAAAATATACCTTCAATGGTACGAGAACTTACTATAGAGAGCTTTTTTCCTTAAAAATTACATCTGTAGCCCTAAAACTACAAATATGATGATACTTTCAAACACTTGGAATTATTTTTTTAAAAGCTTTCAAAAAAAACTATTTTTCTAAACATTGTGTGAAGATGCATCAAAACTAAGTCAGGTTAATTTTTTTGTGCTGACCTTTGACCTTGCTTAAAGCAGTATTAGGTTTTAAAGAACAAAGGGAAAATAATCTAATTTTTTTCCCTTAAAATTTTGCCCAACTGAGCAGATGTGAATTAGGAATAGATAGCATTTGCCTCTGAAAATCCATATACATTCTTCACAAACATGGTGGATGCAGACAAATCTCTAAAATCTGAGGTTAGCACGGGATGGGGAGAGGGGAATGAAATTATCCCAGTTTATATAACTCAGCTCATTACAGTTTATACACTGTTACCACAATGAATGTCCTTACCAAATGAAAAGATGTAGTTTTTTAATTCACTCACATTCTTTTTCTTACGCAGATGAATTATCTTACATAACTGACTGAGGTTGAAAGAGATGGGGACCGTGGTGGAAGGAGAGGGGAAAGCTGGAAGGTAGGGAAGTTGGTGGGGATGGACTTGGTGAGGGTGGGTTGGTCCATAATTAGTAGTGTTTACAGTAAGAAATAAAGAGAGGACGCTTAGAGTGGAGGACCACGGGACGAGGGGCGGGGTAGGGTGGGTAGGGAGCTGCAAGTAGGGCAGCCAGGGGAGGATCACCTGCAGAATTCGGGAAATGTCGCACGGTCGGGCCCCGCTGTGAGCTAGCTCTACGATCTTCTGCCGGGTGGAGTCCGGCAGTGGCCGCCCGTTGACAAAGACACCACCAAGCTAGAAGAAGAAGAAGGAAGAAGAAGAAGAAGAAGAAAGAAGAAGAAGAAAGAAAGAAAGAAAGAAAGAAAGAAAGAAAAGAAAGGAAGAAAGAAAGGAAGAAAAGACCACAATGCAACCTCAGCTCCCTGCCAACCTGTGTGAACCTTAGCAATTAGGTCCTGGTTTAAAAAACAAAAACAAAAACACCCAACAACAGAACCACCAACCATGCAGGGTACTGGGGAGCCCAGCTTCAAATACAATTGACCTACCCATTGGACTGTTGTCAGACCCGGGAGAATACCCAGGAATATACCCACCCAGTACCACCATCACCACAGTAGTTCCCTGAGCCCATTGCCACCTTCATAAGCTCTCCCAGCCCTTCTTGGAACCCACAAGGGGTAAACATCAAGCTATTAAAGTCTCCTTCCTACATCACCTCTGAGTGTCACCAGAGTCCACACAGAAGTCTCTGCAGTGTTAGAATAGCGCTGCAAATCCCAAGCCCTGCACGGCCCGGCAGAATGTTATAAAACCTTAGCATGGTGATTTAACGCTGGCAGAGGTGCACAGCGCACAGCACCGTGTGTGTGTGTGTGTGTGTGTGTGTGTGTGTGTGTGTGTGTGTGTGTGCGTGTGCGTGTGTGTGTGTGTGTGTGTGTGTACACGCGCGCGCGAGTGTGTGTGGAAGAGAGCCAGAAAGATAAATTTGTCGCTAGTGACCCCCAATCCATACCTCCATAGCAGGCATGGGGTTGGAACCCCAACTCACACAGTGATCTGCCTGCCCCAAGTGGTGCTCAGAAGCCAGGAGCCTTCCCACCCGCCACTACTCGCTTTACTTCCGCTGCTGAACTCCACCCTCCCCCTCAGCCAAGGATACAAATATTAACAGAAACCCCAAACAGAAAAAGACCACATCACAGTGTCACCAGTCGGTCCTTCCTTCCACTCTTGTCTCACAACCTCTTCCCATTGTCTGGTCGTAGAGACTAGGGCGAGAGGGAAGGAGCGCCTCCATGAATTATCCTCCTCAGAAACCACAGGAATAAAAATAAAGCCAGTCCCCTCTTTCCACTTCCTCAGACATCTCCAACCTGCAGCCCCGTGTCTAGACAGAAGCCCTCTCAGGAAATGTGGTTCTCAGCTCCTCTCTTCTCTCCTCTCTTCTCCTCTCTTCTCCTTGGAGCCTCCTGATAAATTGACTCCAGGAGCCTGTGCTTCTTAGCAATAAATAAGCTCCAAATATAGAAGAGGGGGGAAATATGATGAGCCTCTCTGACATTTGTCTTTAAAATAAAACTAGCTGCACGTCAAGTTTGAGCTTAATTTCTGGAAATAGGCGGAAGTCGCTCCGGATCATGCATGGAAGGCTAATTGAAAAGATCAGTCGGGGCGCTTGTGGCAGCCTTGTCACTTTGTGACAGTGCTCCGCCGAAATTGTATCGTCACGACAAACGGGACGCCGTGATAAAACGACCTTTCTGTCCCTATTTGTAGATTCTGACTCGTCTCCCCTTCGAGGAGCTGCCTTTCTGGGACTTGAGGCTTGGGGCTGGGAGGAGGGGTTATTGGGCCTCTGAGGTGACAGGCGTTTGGGGATCTGGGTCCGGCCGTCCCGGGCCAGTGCAAGAGGGTACGTTGCACATTGCAAGAGATGGCCTCTTAAACAGGACAAGGCCTACCCTGCGCTTCCGGTTTCTCCTAAATTTTCTCTATCATCTACCTTGGCTTTCTAAATCTCATTTACCATGCTGGTATGGAGGACCATCTCTGGGGGGGGGGAGGAAAGAAAGAAAGAAAAAAAGCTTCCCCCCAAAAAAGAAAGGCCGTCCCAGAGAAACGAAGGGAAACTTTTCAAAAGCAAAGCCAGAGAATTCCCAGTCTACAGATTCCAGAGCGTACAAGGCCTCTAATCACAGACCTTCCTTATCCCTCGTTGCAAAACTAAGGTGTCCAGCACTTCCACACCTACAGCCTGCTTGTACTGGTCCGAGAGACACGGGGCCAGGGCGCTTCTGCCAGCATCGAAATGGCAGCGAAAAAACATAGCTCTAAATTCCCCTTTAGAGGTTAAGCCTCAATCATTGTGTCCCTTCCCTAGGGACTGCTGGCGTTCTCGCCCAGTGGCGATGATTATGCGCCTAGAATTCGACCGCAAAGCTTCTAATACGAAAACATATGGTGTCAATTTGGATGCTCCGCGCCTTGTGCACACCCGGGAACCAGCGAACGGCACAAAGCCTACAGGCCAACCCGCGACCCGTGCTCCTCTGGGCCTGCCAGCCAGACCATAGCATAGCGGCAAACGATCGCGACTGAACGTCTCAGCCCACCTGAAAACCTAAGGCTAGGAAGTCTGAACTCCAGGGTATGGATCTGACAGGTTCTGCATAAATGCAGTTGCAAAGCTCACACCTTTGCTCACTTTCCTGAGCTTAGTGTCCCTGGTCCTGTGGCATCATGAGCAGCTGGGCTCTCTAAGCTTGTCCAGTTCCACAACTGCAAGTTTCTAGGAGACCCAAACCTCGCCATACTCCCAAGCATAGTTGTAGCCTTAATTAAGACTGTGTAGACTCTTCACCCTTAACCCGGCCTAGCTTCACTGATTCAATTCAATCACATACCAGCAACCATTGGTTGAGCACAAAGGTTGGAGCCAAAGGGCCTGGGCAAAGGTAAGAAGAGAGGCACAAAGACTATGGAATCAAAGGCACCAGGAGCCTGGATTATCCAGAACCAACTCAGTTGCGCTTGCTAATGCAAGGTTTATCCAGTTCCTGAACGGTACAGCTTCCATTCTCTCCCCAGACCCAGTAAACCCTCCTTTCTTCACCCTGTGAGGTTTACTTCTCCACCAGGGTACCAGCCCAGGGTGCTCCACTCCCCTTCTCATCTAGGCCTGTAGCTAGGATGGGGAGGGGAGGAGCTGGACTGAGATTGACTAGGGGAGGGAAGCCCCCCACCCTTTGGGGTCAGTGGAACCTTAGTCTTGGCCCAAGCCAGGGGCCTCTTCTCAGGAAAGCCTACCTTTGCCCCGCCCTGCTCCCCAGCCCTCTCTCTGGGGTCAGAGCCGGGCAGGGGCAGGGAAGGAATATGATTACAGGATTTGAGGGGGGGTGGGGTTTTCTCGGCTGCTTCAAAACTCGGGCGAATAGTTTTGAAAAGGCCCCAGCCTCTGCCCTTCTAGAACACAGCAGAGCAAAACGCCTCCCAGCCTTCCCTCGCGGGCTGCTTGGCGCTCACCCTGTGCTGGCCGAAGAGAGCCCATGTCACCTCCCTCCCTCCCAGTGGTTTGGACTCAGCAGGGCCCAAGTCTCAGTGCACTCCCCTAACCCATGGCCTGCGTGACTCCAACCCAACAGTCAAGAGAAAGACCTGAGACACTTACTGTTCTGCATGCTGGAGCTGGTTGGCAGCCTCCGGATCCCACGGGGCTCGAATACGTGGCTCTGTTAGCAAGAAAATTGGAGTTAATCCTGGGCTTTGCACAGGTAGGCCTGTATTCCTACTGGGGAAGACCTGGTGCCTGAACTGGAGAATCCTCTTTTCTTAGAAACTGAGTTACTCAACTGCTTGGGGCGATCTGAGGGTCACCTAGTCCTGCCCTCCTATGCAAGCAAAATGGACTTTATGAGCTTCGAATAAAATAATCTAACATTCACAATCAGTTTCCCCAAATCTTTTAATAGTTAGCCCTTCAGTTTCAGAAACAGAAACAATGACCCACTTTTGATTTTTTTCCCCACTTGAACTATAGTCTTTAAAAACATTTTCAGATTTTGAAGCCCAAAACAGCATCATAAAACTTGCCTGAAAACTGGGCTATATGTCCACTCTTTGAATAGAAGATCTCACACATCTGCTCGCCCGCCCCTAGTTAAAGTCTTCTGCCTAAGACAAAACAGAGGGAGAGAAAGGTGTGTCAAATTGGCCCAGCGCATAGGTTGACTGACTGTCTGCGGCCCACTCTCAACCCAAAGTGAATCTAGGGCTAGATCCTTCTGCCCTGAAACACCAAACCCACTCCAAGCTTCCAGTGGCCTCTCCCACAGCAATCCACATCCTCTGGAAAAGGTTGCGTTGGCTAGGCTTCGGCAAATGGGGAATCTTGAGTTGTGGATCTCACTTTGCAAAACTAACAAGTAGCAGGGGAAGGGGACTTAGGGCTTAGACAGCACTAAGAAACCAAGACAGCAGAGAGAGGAAAAGAAACAGAGCTGGGGAGGGAAGGTGAGGAGTACCTGAAATCTGCCAAGGAAGAGAATGGAAGGGCTTGGTGACGCCTTGCTGTTCAGGTTAGGACGTCTGGGTGAGCCTCAGACCAAGCTGTCTCCTTTCCTGAGGCATTTCAGCACCACTATTGTCCCTAGACCCCTAGAACTAAGTTCTTTGGTTACTGCTTTATCCTTAACCAACCTCCCCAATACATACACCCCCAGAAGGCTTTCCAATCAGACCCCACAATCTGTGTCTCAGCTCCTTCCGGACTGAGCAAGTGGTAAGCCCAACTTTTTATCCTAAATCTCATTTATTGTAGCTAACTTCGGTTTTGGTGTTTAGATCTTTCTCTTTTCCCGTACTGTGACACCTCCTGTCTACCTCGCCTCACTGCTTTAAAAAGTACAAAAGGGAAGAGGTGAACACGGTCCACAAAGTCTACAGACACCAAACAATGGCTTCTGTGGCTTTCCCCAAACCGAAAGAGTAAATCCCAGACTCTCAGCCCAACAACACCAGGTCCAAGCAAAGGGACCAACAACTCTAACTCCACTCACGGAAGTCCTGACAGCGCCCCTCAAGGCTGCCAGTCCACCCGCCCTCCCGGCTTTCTCTCAAAAAGAGGATTCTTGGGAGAGAAGTGGAGAAAATAGTAAAGTAATTTCTTGTTATAAATATCTGGAGGTAATTGTGTTACTGGTGTGAGTTGTTAGGGGCTGTAAAAAGATACAAGGGCGCCGTGGGGAGCTCAATTGGAAAGGGAGAGTTACAATAAAGAGCCCATTCAAGAGGATTGCCCAGGGAAGAGGGCGGGGGTAAAATAATGAAATAGTCACAGCATCTCATTTTTGTTTTATTTTTAAGAAATCACCCCCCCCATTTTTGGCTATGATGATTAATTTTGCCGCCCTGCAAAGAATTCCAGGGATTATAGTTTTCACTTCAAGATCTTTTATGATTTAACTTTTAAGTAACTGAGAGGCAGCTCAAATCCATAAAACAAGTCTAAGATGAAGACTTTTCTCAGTGTCTGGCTATGACTGGACATAGCAAAGGACTAGAAACCGCCATTGCGGTTATCTCCTGAAGTCCCCTCCTGCCTTTAGGCCGGCTCCTGAATCTTCATCATGTCACCAACAGAAACCTCACCCAGAACAAAATGTCCATCATATACAGAGTACTCAAAGGGCAGCAGGTGTGTATGGGGGGAGGGTGGAATTCTGTTTGCAACAGAAACCTCCTAAGCTCTTCTCTAACCACATTTTTTACACAGCCTCAAGTCTCCATCCAGGCTCTGACCTCGGTGATACCATTTTAGAAAATTGTCTAGTTGATCCCCCCCAAGAGCTAGCTGATTAGTTTCCCAAGCTAGTGGGAAGGTGATAGCACTTCAGGTTCCGGTTTTGCTTGGTTCCCACCCTCCTCTCCTCTAAGAAGCTATCTAATTACCTAAGTAATCGTTAACACTCAGTGCAAAAGCACCCTGGGAAGCAGGGCACACCCTGCACCCGGAAGCAGTCCTGTTTTTAAAGAAGCTAGACCCCCTCTGCCTCAGTCCAAACCCCTAGCCTAGGCTAGGTCTTTGTATTGCCTTGGAAGGGTCATAGACCTGCATCAGGAATGAAGGAGTCTTCAGAAATCTCCAAGGCCACAAGGTCTGAGTCCACAAGTCCACTGGACCTCTGTCCCCACGCCCTGACCCAAACCCAAACCAGAGCTTTCACACTATGCTATTGTTTTAATTATTTAAATTTCAAAATCCACTCCCACATTCTTTAGCTGAAGCGTTAGGAGAAACTTGGTTTCTCTCCTCCTGAACCCCCTCCTAGAAATTAGCAATTAGGGCGACAAAGTTTACCCTCCAGGGCCAAATGATAATAACTCATCAATCGCCTTCAAACATATGCAAAAGATCACCAGCCGCCCTCCTCCCCCGCCAGCCGCAACAACTACTTTCTCTTGGATAAACTTGCTAAGCTTTCAAGGATTTTAGCTTTTCATTTGTTTTTCTGATCCTATCTCTTCAACCCTTCCCAAGTTCGAGTTTGACATCCAAAATGGCGAGAGAGAGAGAGAGAGAGAGAGAGAGAGAGAGAGAGAGAGAGAGAGAGAGAGAGAGAGAACATTCACTTTGTTTTTAAACTTTTTAGAAAGCTCATTAATGAAAGGCCAGGATTTTTAGCACTCGAAAAAGAAAGCATTTCCACTTGAAATTCAACTCCATTTCCCTCAATTACACTTGCTAAAATTCGAGGCTATTATGGCTCAGGGAGACTGAGGAGATCTGCCCCGGGAAAGAGGCAACAACTTTCTGAACTTTGAAAAGCCACTTTTCCTCCTGGGGTCTTAGAATCCAAAAGCTCTCGAATTACTCAGACTAATTAGCTGGGAGAGGACGTGATCCGAGGAGAGGGAAAGCCAGTGCTTTCATATAGATTTTTTCCCCCTTTAGGCCACACAAAGAAAAATATCAGTACATTCGAAAGAGGGGAGCAAACCGCCTTTCCAGCTCGAAACTTGTTGAGATGGCAACACGGGGCACAGTTTGGTCTATGGAGACACGGGAAAATACCCACCAAGAGCTGGAGGTGGGAGTCCACAGGACAAGGAACACACCAACTTTCGCAAGATAGAGTTGTGGGAAGCCGGGAGAGCTAGGGCGTTTGTTTCCAAATCGGAGCTCAGCGCTCGGCCGAGGCTGGAGGCGAAGGCCCTGGGGGGTGGATAGAAGCTGGCAGTCCTTGGGATTGGCTCGGAACTCCCACGGAGAGCGGGTCCGACCGCCTCGGCCTAGCGGCTTCCTTCGCGGCCCGCGCTCGCTCCGAGTTCCTCGTGGCCTCGGGCGCACGGGCGGCCGTGATGCCCATCCAGTCGGCTCCGGCTAGCGGAGGGCGCGATGACCCTTTGGCGCTGCGGGCAGTTCTGTGCCCCGGAGGATCTTGCACAAAGCCGGAGCGCGGACTGGCGGGAGGCGGCGCGGAGAGTCGGCTGGTTGGGCGCTCTCTGCGCGCTGGCTCGGCCGGGGCTGGACAAAAGCATCGCCGGTGGCTGCTCTCCGAGGCCTGGGGCACGGAGGAGCCTCTTCGTCCTTTTCGGCTGACCGTGAGCTTTTGGAGGCGCTGAAGCCGAGAGCTGCGGTTTGCGGGGGCGCCCTGCAGCCTAGCTGCTCTCGGAGAGGTTCAGCCGCACTTGCGCTGGTGCAGAGCCAGCCCGCTGCCCCGAGCTCCGCGCTGCTGCGGCTCGCGGACCGTCGCCCTCCGACGCGGGCTTTCGCTGGAAGTAGAAAGTTTGGGCTCCTGCGTGGAAACTTCTCCGGCCCAATTCTCCCGGCGTGGTAGTGGGGGAGGGGACCGGCGAGTGGGGAGGAAAGAAGAGAGGGAGAGACCTGCTAGGATATTGAAATATAAAGAAATCGAGAAGAAAGAAGTGGGACTCACCTTTAAGAGGCATCCTCTCTTTCGTCGTTGTTAAAGCTCCTGTCAAGAGTTTTGTTTGGCTTTTTTTTTTTTTTTTTTTTTTTTTTGTTGTTTTGGGTTTTTTCCCCTGTTGTTGCTTAAAGACCACAACGGTTTGAAATGACGGTATTTTAAAAGAGTTGCTCGTGAGAGTTTTCTCCACGGACGCTGCTGGGTTGGTGTGTGAGAGCAATTCTCAGATCCCTGGGAAGAAGACAGAGATTGACAATAAAATGGGCTGTCAGCGGCTGGAGAGTGAGAGATAAAGAGTGTGGGTGAGGGAAGTGGCTGCAGCCAGCACACCTATGCTGATTGGTGATGGCTCAAGTGTGTTAATGTGTGTGTGCCGGCGCCCGGCCTCGCCTCCACCGCTCCTCACTGGCCCATTAGCGAAGCCTGACCTCTGTCATCATCCTCCAGCAAAACACTTCCTCCTGCGCCTGAACCAGAGCGGGAAATGAGGCCGAGCCACGGTTCGCTTTTCAAACCCACTAATCACTCCGCAACATGCAAATGCACCGCTCGCTCCCACACAAAATATTGCTTTATGCAAAGCAGCGCCGGGGCCTCGCGCCAGCCGATTGGATGCTCCCTCTCCCTGCCTGGTGCAATTGGTCGGTTTGTTTGAATATGAATACACTTGTTTTCGGCTCTGCCGGTGGGTCCCGGCTTCTCTCTCCAGCGCTGGGCCCCCGCTCCCAGGCTCTGGCGCTCGCCGAGGTCTCCGGCTCCACGCGCTTCAGCAGCCAGCGCTGCGGCCGCGAACTTGATCACTCTAATGGAGGCTTCCGAGCTGGAAGTCAAGCTGTCCCCGTAACCCCAAGCTGGGCCAGGGGTTCCCAGTCCGTGGAGGTAGCAAGTTTCATCATCTCTACGAGGTCCTTTCTTGTACAGTGGCCTGCCTCTCCACCCCAGTCCACCCTAACCCTTCATCCCTAACCCACCCTGGTCTTGTCCCCAGGACACAAAGTACAACTGTGGCGGCTCTCTAGTCCACCTGACCTTTAGGAGCAAGAGAAAAGAGGCGGGAGTGTCCCTGGATCCCAGCAACCCCCACTCCGGCGATGGTGGCACAACGATGCCTAGGCCTGAAGAGGGCCTCCAGGCCGAGAACTCAGCGAGGCCCGGCGGTCGCCCCAGCCCAGGCCTCTCGAGCCTGCCCATTTCCCGACCCCATTCCCGCACCCTTGGCCTTTTCTTTTCTCTTTTCTGCTTCCCGAAGCCACCGTGCTCAGCCGAGCGGACGCACTGCCCCAGCCTGGAGAGGCCCGAGTAAACACGCCACTTACTTTGTGTACAGAGGCTTCTTGTGAAAAGCTCTGAAGAGTCCTCACCAAACACTCTCCAACTTCTCCCACGTGCCATTTGTTGACTAAGTGCGGCTGCTTTTCCAGGCCATCGAAAGGAGGGGAAGACAAGAGGGGAGGGGAAGTAGTGGAAGCCTGAGGGTGGGGGTGGGGTTTGACCAATGCTGGGAGAGATTCTGCGAGTGTGTGCCCCCGCCGGCTTTCTTGGTGTGTCAACGTGTGTCGTTGTGAGGAACCGGTTATCTGTGTGTGGTGCTTATGTATTCCCGCCAAGACTCCCTTCTCTTGGGTCAGCTCAGTCCACGGAGGCAATTCCCCTTCAACTGTTGCCAGAAAAACCGGCGAGGAAAGTAAGTAAATGGCTTTTCCCTTCTGACCACACACCAGAAGTCCATTTGTTGAATGCTGGACATTAGGATACACCTCAGTACACTCCAAAGACGTCCCTCGGAGTCTGCAGTTTAGGTGACAGGGGAGCAGGCGGCTGCCTTGTCCTGCGCTGTCCGGAGCTATATCGCAGCCTGCGGGCCTTGGAGCTGAGAAGTAGAAGGCCTGAGATCCGGAACACACTCAGAACCCAGCAAAGGGAAGTGGAGTTGGCAAAGCTGAGGCAAGGAGGCCGAAAGCCACCACCGAAGCCTTTGATTCTTTTGACTTAGTGAAAGAACCGAAAGTCAGCGTCCAGCAGTAGTCTGCTCACTCAGTTGATCTCTGGCAGGCTGCACTGACGAATCCCCTTGGGAGTTGGAACCAGATGGACGCTGCAGGCTGCCTCTGAGCCTGATGTGGGCATCCTAGTCTAGCCCTTGCCTGGGACCCAGCAATACAGTACCACCAAGGAGCCTTCCTTAGCAGAGTTCCGGGAACAGAAGAGGCCTTCCGTTACCCGAGTCAGAGGTGGGTTAGCACAAACCGCTCATCTCCTCAGCTTGGGAAAGGTGGTTGGCTAGCTGGGCTCATTCCGGAGGACCTAGGGCACTGAATCGGAGCTAGAAAGAAACACTGGCCAGAGGCTAAGGAGGTGGCGCTACTGCTGAGCTGGTGGCCTCCAGTGAAAGATTTCGTAGGACCGGGACTTTCAGAGGTTCCCAGGAAGTCCTGCCTGAAGTTCAGGTTCCAGATCAGAGGAGTCTGCATTCTCTTTTTCTCCCCTTTTACATCTCAAGCAAGCATTAAAGAAACAAGATGATGGGGGGGGGGTGTCCAACGACTGTCCCAACTGGAGGCGGCCAATATCATTTTTACAACCTCTCAATTAGCGACCCAGTGGATTAGCATCCTCTTAAGCTTTGCCTAAGAAAGAGGCAGTCATAATCTTGTTGCTATTTTCCCCTAGGGCACTGCCTCTTTCAATCAGCCCCTTCTCCCACCCACAACCCCCACCTCACCTCAGAGAAAAGTTTTAACAAAAAAAAAAAAAATCAGAAGAAGCTAGGAGCCTGGTGTGAATGCTGCTGACGTCATTGGGTGGAGATGGGGGCTTCGGGTGGGACTGTTGGAAAGTGCACAAACAAGAAACTGAAAGGACTTGGCTGCGTCTAGTGTGTCAATATTTGGGGAGGGGAGCTGAAGAACAAAAAGGGGCAGAGTTTCTAAAGTTTAAGGAAAGGGCGAGGAGATTCTCTCTCTCTCTCTCTCTCTCTCTCTCTCTCTCTCTCTCTCTCTCTCTCTCTCTCTCTCTCTCTCTCTCTCTCTCTCTGTCCTGTCCTTGGTGAATCCTCTTTTCTGCCAAGCACCTGCTGTGGGGATGAGACCTGGGAGGAGAGAGGCTAAAACCAAGGCACAAGGCGTCGGTAAAATTGAGACAAATGCTCGGGTCGCCATTTTAACTGCGGCTTTCAACACGTCGGAGGCCCACTTCACTTGTCCTCCAGTGCAAGGATAAACAGGCTGGCTAAACTGCACTTCAGGTTCCTACCCCCATCCGCACCCCCGCCCCCACCTCCCACTCCCCGCCTTTCACTTCTCCTCTTTCCTATCCTTTCCTCCATTCCACCCTCTGGCCGGTGCGAGGACCTTTTTCCTCTGGCGGGAGTGTTCCAGCAGGGGCCGGGTAACCGAAAGCTGTTGGTGTGGAGGGAGTGGTGCTGGGGGCATCAAGATTTGCTCTCTAATCAGAATGGAGACGACAGTGTGAGACCCCTTCAGAACCTCACTTCCAACAGTCCTTGGCAGCCTGTGCCCACCGCATCAGGTCTCTGTCCCGAGAGCGGCCCCTGGCGAGGCAAAGAAGTGCCCAGCTCTCGGGGGAATGTGCTTCAGCCTCCCAGCCTCAGAACCACCAGTATTCTATTCGGACACCTCCAAACTCCCATTTCGAATGGTCCTAGCTGAGGTGCGGTGCTGGCACACTGGGAAGGGCGAGGATGCATTTCTTGGGAGAAGGAAGGTCTCGATAAACGCGGGAGACACTTACAGAACCCCAAATGTGCAGGCCCTGAAGAATGGATTCCATGGATTGCCAGGATGGCAAACAAATTAAAGGGTCATAAAAGCCAAGGTCTTCACCCTAGCCACCCAGTTCCTGGTACCTTCCTGGCTTGGGGCTTTCTCGTTCTGCTTTCCCCAGCAACCTACCCGAATACTGCTCACTGGTTAGCCTAGCCAAAGCCCAGAACAGTACAGAAGCAGAGGAGAGCCGAGCAACTGCCCAGCGGCGTCTCCAAGCTATGTGTATGTAGCTTGGCTGGAAAAAGCCACAGTGCCCTTGCCTTTCCTTGCTTCCTGCCAAATGGTTAGTGTATCTGGGCGCTCAAGGGTCCTCTTCTATTCATATAGGGCAGCATCTCTCCTCCCCCATTTCCCTCCCAGCCCACCACTAAAATGCCTAAACCCAGCATTGTCCAGACCGGTGTCCCAGCAAAGAGCTTTCTTATGGGAGGCGAGTTAACTCTCAAACCTGCTTTCTTCTGCGTCCTGCAGCTGTCTATACTGAAATTAGATTCAAAGTCTCAAATGCATAGGACACCCTGAAATCCCTTCGTTTTGAGATTTTTACAGATAGGGTATCTAGGAAAGTTCTCTTTCCATTCCCCAACCCCAGGATATTCCTTCAAGTCTCCTTCCCTCTCACCTCTGCACTAAAGAGGTAAGAGTTCAGCTTCAAATGAAAAGCTAGCTAAGGTCACCTCACTTTATAGAATATGTCTAAACAGCTGTCTGCATAAAGGCCAGGGACTGACTCCTGCAATTTGTTTTGTCCAGGAGCTAGAAACACACAGGCCTGGTGCTCAGGATTTTGAGACTGGGAAAGAGAGAGAGCAAATGTCAGGGCTGGCTTACTCCAGCAGCCTGGAACCGAACTAAGCTCACCCTGACAGGCTTTTAAAATGACATTGATTGAGACAAGCTGTTCCCAACCCCAGTAAGAGTTAATCTGCCTGTTAATCAAGGCGCTAAGGGGCTCAATGTGAGTTTTATTAGTGACTGGAGAACAGAGGCGGCAGTAGCGAGGGATCAAAAGCTGGGATCCCAGATATTTGTCAGTGCATACTCCTCCAAAAAACGATGTATTTTTCAATGAAAGAACAATTTGACACTTTTCATCATTCTCTAGCCCAGTCTCACAGACGGGGACTTGAAGCCCCCCCACCAGGGTAAAAAAAAAAAAAAAAAAAAAAGAAACCCATGGAGGTTGGTAGTCAGGGGACAAGCAATGAGGATCAAGAACTGGTTGTTTTATTGGAGATTCGGGTCCAACTGGGAGACTGTCCGAACCCCGGGCTCAAGGCCCTGAAGCCAGATTCCTCCCGAAAGGAAAAGAAATGAAAAGAATGAAAAGTGAAGCAACAAATACTACCACAAATACTGGCTCTTATCCTTCTAGATCTGCCACTACATCAGGTAGGAGTAGGGTCTGGCCCAGGCACTAGAAAGTTCTCATACAGTCTCTCTCTCTCTCTCTCTCTCTCTTTTCTCTCTCTTCCTCTTTCTCCTCTCCTCTCCGAGAGAAGCTGGATTTTTTTGTTTTTCCTTTCAAAGTCTACAATAAATAAACTCCTGGGCATTGAAGAAATTTGAATACTAAGTTCTCCAATAATTCAAATGATACGAAGTCTGAGAAAAAAAATAGATACAGCAATTCGATTTGTCCTCTGATCAAGGAGGGCAGCGGAGTGAGACCACAGCAGAGGAGGTCCCTGGCTCGCCCTGGGCGCAGGGCGAGGACTCTGGTCAGAGGTAATTATGTCACCGCGTTTTCTCGCCGTGACAGCCGAATAAACACAATCTCCAATAAACATCTCTAATGAGGGAGGAGGCCCGAGGATGGCTGGGTTTGATTTATGACTGGAGGAGAAGGTCCACTTCCTACTGCGAAGCGGGCAAACTGCTCACCGCTCAGCTCTGGAATAAGAAACTCACGGAGGAGAGGACCCCAGTTCAGGTAAGGTACTCAGCCCGGTGGCCACTTTGCCCATGGCCTCGTTTCTATGTAAGGCGCGCAGAGGGGACTCTGCTCAGTTAGACTCTTGGGCACCTGTCACAGGTGCTCGAGATCCAAATGAGCTGTACAAGTGCCTCCAGCAAGTCTAGAGAGAGGGCGCCAGGAGCACGAGTGGGAGTGGGTGAGATCCAGGCCAGGCCTGATATGTGGCCTCCTCAAATTTCCGGTGGGTTACTCCTGTGCCCCGACTCAGCCAGCCTGAGCGTCTTATAGTAAGCTTAGGGCTTGGCTGAGAGATTTTCCAACCCGGAGGAAACACCATTTAGTTTAAGTTTGGGGAATCGCTTTCCTGATCCACTTCGGCAAAGTTCTGGCCTTCCTGGAGCAGGAGCGTGGCTGGGTGCCTCTCTCCAGGGCACTCAGCAGCCGGGTTCCCCTGGAGCCCACACGCTTCCCGCCGAGGCAGAGAACTCCGCGCTGGTAGTAACCCGTTCCCGGTAACCCGAGCCCGCATTCTAGCTCAGTGAGAATCGCTAATTATTAGGTCTTCCGAAGGGAAGCTCAAATCACACGCTGGGGCCTTTGCGCGCTGCCTAGCTCTGAAGGGCAGCATTCTTTCGTCCTGTGCTCCTCTTGGGGGAAACGAAGCCCAAGACTTTGACTTCGATGATATGGGACACACATCTACACAACCTCGGGGGAAACTTTTGTCCTAAGTCGCCCGACCTTCCGCTGGGTGCTTCCACGAATTCTGCGCGAGGCTTCTCCAAGCATGAATGTGGCTAATTGCATCGGGGAAGGCGTGTTGAAAACTGCATGCCCACCGCCTGCTTTTCTTGGGATCTCAGAGATTTCTTTTGACTGCGGCCACAGCCACCACCCTCCCATACCCCACATTACCCCCAGCTCAGGGCCAGACAGGAAGTCCACTCTTGAGACCAGAACAATTTGTTACTTTTACAAAAAAGCATGCTTCGCAAAGACATTCCCTTCTCCCCTCCCACCCGCATCTTTGTAAGCCTCATTTTAAAAGAAAAAAAAAAATAAGGCCGGGGCTACTCGGGGAGGCTTTCTACGACCTGAAGACACCGGTTGCGGACGGCGGAGAAGGGCGCCTCTACTAGCGGGGTGAGTTCTGGCTAGAGCCAGAGCGGTTACCTGCGAGCCGAGGGCGGGGTGGCAGGTGAGCCTGGTGGCGCTGGTTCCCACACTTCTCACAGTCGCTTCTCGGGGGGAAGTAGCAGATCTGACAGCCGGGTTCTACGCGAGGACTTGCCCCAGAGTTTAAATGTCAACGATAAGAAAAGAGGGTGCTCCGGCAGGCGCTAACTTTCCTTAATATCCACGCCAGCGCTGCCCTCATTGGTTGCCGGGCGCGCGTGACGTCATGGCGGCCAGAGTTGGGTTCAGCTCGGCAGATTAGCTCTCCGGCCCGGCGGGAGACTCCTCTCTTCAGCCAGAGTCTGACTCGCTCCATCCTAAGAGTCTTCCGGGGTCTGACCGGTAACTGCACACGCCCAGCCTGCCTCTGGCTGGTATTGTCCTCCCTGAGGCTAGGCTTAAGCCCCCCTCCCCCTACTTCCAAGTAAACAGGGCCCTTCCAATACTCTGATCCCACGGTCCCAGACCTTAGGCTAGCCAGGTTATCTAAGTGACCCCCTAGCCAGCCCCTAGGTTCTCTAGGGAGTCACTTCATCAGAGGGACAAAGACCACGAGGGGTCGAAAGGAACCTCTGGCAAGTTCCTTTCATGAGGTTACCCAATGGATAACACTACCTGGCCCCTGCTTCCACAAGTCCTAAGCTGGGCACAGACCGTGGCTCCAGCAGCCAATGAGCAAACTCGTTTTCCAAACTGGGCCAAAAGAAGGCCTGTTGGCCTTTCCTGAGGGAAGCCCCAAAGCCAGAGTTCCCGGGCTTCCCTCGCCAGTGGAACTGAAAAGCTCCATTCATGTAGAAAATGTAGATGATGGTATTTATCTTTGACTTAAGGGCTAACTGTTGACTTTGTGGCCTAGAGGGGCAAAAGTGGGGACATGGATGATTCAGAGGTTAAGATTCCCCTTCCTCTGCTGAGTGAATGAAGAAATTGGGGCAAGCTCTCCGGATACTGATCCCGTGGTCTTCACACCCTCTGTGGAACTGAAGACGGCTTAGATTTGCTAAGCCTGTCTATCTTGGAATAGATACCTACACCCGCGTCGGTAACCCTGCCCTTTTGGCCTCGAGGTCTTCTCCACTTTCATTCTCCTCCCTCTTCTGCTTGCTTTGAGTCTGGAGTTTGGAAATGACTGTGATCCTGGAGGGGCGGGAGACTCTTGAGGACCGAGGAAGGGAATGGGACTGCCTTCAGGCAACTTCTGGGAGATAGCCAGGGTGGACCAGGGTGTACACGTGTGGAGACCAGGAGGAGAGCACTTGGACGCTAGGAAGGTTCGAGGGCTAGAGCCTGCACTCAATGGCCGGATGAGGGCGGTGAAGGCAGAGAGTCTTGCGCTAGTGGTGCTGGGGTGCTCGCTCTCCAGGCTCTCGCTCCGCCCCCGACACACCTGCACCGGTGTGGAACTCTGCAACAAGCCCAGGTCCGCTCCAGCAGCCCGCTGGCCGGCTCCTTCAGATTTGACCAGCTTTCAGCAAGACCTTTTCTTTTCTTCCACCACCTTGCGGAGTGCATCACGCCTGGAGATCTGGTTGTGTGGAAAAGGCGAAAGGGAACGTGTTGGATGGGTCCCAACAGAGATATTCTTATTTACAAAAGCCTTCCATTCTTTTTCCATTCCAACATCTACTCCCCTCAAACCACTGTCCTGTGATCTGGATTCTAGAGTGGTCCACTCATCCCGAGAATCCTGATAGTTTGGGAAGTGGCATTGAAGCCTTTGCTCTCTTTACCCCCACTGACCACCTCCTAAAACTTAGTTTCTCCGTAAGGCCCTAGCTTTCAGCCAGAACTTCGTCCAGTCACGTTCTCAAATGTCTTGCGGTCCCATCTAGTCCACCATCTGCCTTGGGGGATGGGTGACTGGTGGGCCCTGGGCCTCGGATAGGCCTTCCCAGCTTCTCTGTGTCTGTCCCAGGCTTTTCACCCACCCACCCCTTGTTCCTACCGGAGGCTGCAGCGAGGGCTGCTGGAGCTTGTTTGGAGCCATTAAGCTTGTGCGGATCCCTGCAACACAGCAGGGTGCTCAAGAGCGAAGCTGGAAACGCCACAGCCCTCGCCAGCTTATCTATCTGTCAATAAAGGGCTCGTTAGGGCCGGGTGAGAGCACGGCTAGAGGTGGAGGCGAGGCCAGACCTTGGCCCTCCGGAGCTCCAGGCCAACGCAGAAGTCGCTCTCTATTTGCCCCCGGCACACACTGAAAGCTGGGAGGGAGCGGGCGTTGGGGTCACCACCTGGTAAGCGTAGCCACGGGCCTGTGTCTTTCTCCGGGTAGCCATCAACCTTACAGAACTCTGGAGACCCTACCAGAAGTCTCTGGGGGAGGGCGGCGGTGCTAGAGCCTCCCTTCAGTGCCTGAGACTCGCCTCCAACGTGTGCCCAGCCTTGGGGGTTATGACCTTGCTGGTCTTGGACTCTCAGCGTCTCTAGGCCACACCGCCCGGGGCCGAGGGACGTTGAGGAAAGCTTGGAGGTGTGATAGAGAACTTATAAGTCTCCTCGGAAGTGCTAGGCTGTAGGTGGGGGTGAAAGAAACTTTTCTTCCAGGTTTCCCCTTGTCCCAGGCTAGCCTAGACTACAATTCTCCTACACTTGAGGAACAATCCCAAGTTCTCGGTAGCAGTTTGATTGCCAGCAGGTAGTGGAGGTTCCATTCCTCTCTCATTCCTGGAGCGCCCTTTCTAACTAGTTGAAGGGAAGTGGAAAGTAGGGTCAGGGGAGGGGAGGGGGGCAAGAGGGATGGAAGGAAAAACGACAGGGAGGGTGAGACAGAGAGGTGTGGGAGAGGAAGGAGGGAGGGAGGGAAGGAGGTGGGGAGAGCATATGTGTAGTCTTGAACCATAGCTAAGACCTCTTGTTGTCCAAGGAACATCTGGCTCGCCCACCCCTCCGTGTGCATCTGGCCCTTTCCCTTAACTTCTTTATGAAAATAAAGCATTTTCCGGATTGGCGGAGCCCCGCCTACTGGATCTAGACTACAGGATGGGCATTTGTCTTTTCATTGAGAATATCTCTCTAAAAAAAATTGATTCACCCTGTTAAGTTCTATCTTTAAAGACTGGCAATCCGGGGTGGGTGCTAATTCCTAAGACTGGTTTAATAAAGATCTTCCAGTACAAAAAAATAAAAAAATAAAAATAAGAGGGCAGAGAAATGTCCACAGATGATTGAAAAAGATTCTGGGGCCTCCTTGCAGGTCATTTCAGATATCTACACAAACCAAGCAAAGCCGAGGTCACTTAAGCAATCAAATTAACTGGACACTGCATGGTCTCTTACTCCTCTCCCCCTGCCCTTCACATCCTCCCTTTTAAACAGCAAACTTGTTCTATCGGGTTTTTTTTTTTTTTTTCAAATCAAAATGGGAGGAATATTTTGTGAATTCAAGCATCAAACAGGGAGATATTTATGCAAAGATAATATTTGCCACATCTTTACCCTGGTCTAAAGGGCTGCATAATGGCCCGATTATATATGATTTTGCGATTTCTATGCTAGTCAATTATTTTCATGCTCTCATACAAAGAGACGCCTCACTTAGCTGCCTGGGTGCTGTTTGTTCTGCCACACGGTAAGAAGTTCTGCTGAACCTTTTAGAAAATCCTTATTTCTTCCAGTTTGCTTTCCCCACCAAGGAAAACCTCTGCTGCCATCAATTCAGGAACATTCCACTGTCTTTTTCCTCTTAAACATCCTCATATGAAGTCAGTTTGCCATACCGTGTTTGATTTCTTTCTCTCCCTTGTCTGGGTGGAGATGGAGACATTAGCTGAATTCCCTGGGGGTGATTGGATGCAATTCTCTGAAAGTAGACAGGCACGTCCTGGATGTTAGAAATTCACTTTTTCTCAACCTGACAAGGCCGGCTTCGATCTACAATTGTATTTGAATGGGCAATGAGCGGAAAGATCTCTCATCATTAAGGCTGTGTCTACTTTAGCAAAATAAGGAGAGCCTTCATTTGCACACAAATTCTCATAAAAGTTGAATCCCTTGCAACTCTTTAATAAAAAAGGATGTCTTAATAATTTAAGCAGGAGGTGAAAGAATGGAGATAGGGTGTTTCAAGTGTACCCCTCCCTTCCCCCTCAAAGGGCTATGTGATCTAGTTGACTTTTTTACTTTAAATCTTAAATAAGATGTGAGTTCTAACAAGAGGACTGGCACTTACTCTGTGACCCTTATAATTGGATTAAATATAGACCGAGACATACAAAAAACACACCAAGATTGACACCTGCCAACTGGACTTCCTTATGATTGATTGTGATGCTTCGTGCTGGCAACAATAATGAAATAAATTGTACGGATAAAACAGCACATTTGTCATTTCCGTGCCATGAGTGAGGAAGTCAACGAGTTAGGCAAGCTGTTAGCTGACAGGCTCAAGCAGGAGGCAAGCTAAAGAGATAAATAAGGATTCCAGGCATTGACAGGACAAATTATAACTTGTCACAACCTTTTTAAATTCAGAAGTTTTCAATTAACATATATATTGCTGTTACATATAAGATAAGGGGACACTGAGGTAAACACACTGGCAGTACAGAAGACCCCCACCACCACACACACAAGCTCCGAGGGCTTGGGCACAGGGACTGCTAGGAGGGCAACAGAGGGTCAAGATTCTCAGGCTGGTCTGGGGGCAGGATTGGGTAATGGAACTCTGCAGCAATGAGGCTTCCTCTTTAGTTCAGACAATCCCCTTCCCATAGACCCACCACTCTGTCCCCAAAGAGGAGAAGCTTCTGTGGGGAAAGATTCCCTGGGCAGGGCCTTCAGTCCAGATCTGGCACACTGAACCCTGTTGTCCCTCTTGTCTTCAAGTGTGGAGTTGGAGGTAGAAAATTGAGTATTCCCCTTTCACTACCCAAACACACAAGCTCTTCTCTCTGTCTCTTTCTGTGTCTCTGTCTCTGTGTAATTGTCTCTCTCTCTCTCTCTCTCTCTCTCTCTCTCTCTCTCTCTCTCTCTCTCTCTCTCTCTCTCTCTCTCTCTGTCTCTGTGTGTGTGTGTCCTTGGCAGGGGGAGGTCCTGGGAGCAGACCTAGGAAGCTGGACACTCCTTAGATTTGGATCCTCAGCCATCTAGCACTGGAGGAGGCCCCCAAACCAGCTGTGTTCTTTTTGTCCAAGAAAAAATCCTAGAGTCCAGTTCAGCCAGGGCATTTTGGACACAGTTTCAATGGCTTGAGAATGATGAGAAGGAAGCCTGCTTTCACCTTGGAGGGCAACTAGAGGCCTCTACACATAGGTAAGTGATACTCTTGTGGTACACAACTTTAAAGTAAACTCTCTTAGAGGATTTTTGGGGGCTGAGACCTCTGTACCTGAAGTTTGACATGTATAGGGGTAAAGTTTGACATGTATAGAGGTAATGTAAATCCCATAATAATCTTAACTGGGAAGGAGGTTGACTTCTTAGTTTCAAAGCTCATCCTCATCCCAAACTGGAGTCAGGACTTTGCCCTGATTCTCTGAACTCAGGTCCCAGTCCCCTACTCAAATTCAGCTAAGATAAAAACTCTGTGGGAACTGCACTCCCTAGGTTTGAGAAGGCTGTAGGTGTAGAAGAGGGTTCAGAAAGGGGCCTGGTTTTGGCCTGATAGAAGAGCTCCAGGACCAAGGAAGAGGGAGATCCAGCCTGCAAGTTTCTCCAGGCTGCAAGCCAGGCACGAGATGCAAGGACAGACAGAGCCGAAAGCCAGGCAGCTCCAGCCAGTGCTGTCTTCTGCCTGGGCTCCCTATGCTCGCCTGGCTAAGAGGTGCTCGTAGCACGCTCCTTCACTCTGGTTCTTGTTGCGGAGAGGACAGTCTTACAGTCGAGGCCACAAAGCAAACACTGCCGAAACAACCGTGTCACGTCCAAGCCCCCGAGCTAGTCTTAACCTTCTGGTGCCTGCAGCAAATTAAACATTAGGAAGGCTCCAGTTCTTTACAAAGATAAAGCCCAGGAAGAAAGGAAGGAGGAAAAAGAAGTTATGTGGAATTAGTTGGAAGCCGCAGCATTCCCCAGCGACGATAGCCATTAACATTATAATCTCAAACGCCATATTTTTTATGTAACACTATTGTTAGTAAATCAACTCCTCGGGTCCTCAGAGACGCTGACCCCTGGCAATGCAGTGAAAGTGTAATTATCTCTCTGAATCTTGGACAGATTTAAGAGATTACATTTCAACTAAATCTATATCAATGCTAATTCCCTTTCTCCCCCACCACCCCCCAGCCTGCAGGTGCTAGGCACCGGGAAATGGTATTGGGCCCCAGCAGAACGCCTCACAAAGAGGAAAGGGCTTGCTGCGTACAAGGCCAAAAGAAATGAAGCCCCACATAAAATTACACCTTTTTGAAAAAAAAACCTACAAAACCTGGTTCTTATATAGCAACGTTAAACAAAGCAGTTATGCTAAATTAGCGTTGCATAAAGGCGAGTTTAATGCTCGGTTACAGTCAACTGGTGTATCTCTGATGGCTAATTGTCTATCAAAATTAAAGAGAAAGGAACAAATGATTCGTTATAAGGTGTTAAAAGCCTCAACAAAAGGACATTTCACAAATATAATATCGGCAGCTCGGGAATTGCCCGCGGGGTTGTTCAGGCCCCGGCCCTGCGCAGCTATGAGAAGTGAGGTGCGGGGTACTATTTGCCTTGCAAGAGCTCATTTCCTCCCAAATGAGTATAATAAAAACCAAAGAGGAGATATTAGTGTAAAGATCGGGATTAATCTTAATCCGTGAGATTGGACGAGGACTGGCGAGGCGACCCTTACTCCAGACTGGGATTGCAGAGCGCTTTTCCAGATCGCCTTCGTTCCCCACTAGGACACCACATCCAACGTGCACTGTTCAACGATGGGGACGAGAGAAACAAACACCGGGCTGAGTCAGGGGAGAGAGAGAGAGAGAGGGGGAGAGAGAGAGAGAGAGAGAGAGAGAGAGAGAGAGAGAGAGAGAGAGAGAGAGAGAGAGGCATAGATTCAGCTCTTCCCGGCTTTCCCTGAACTCTTAGAGAGCCTGGATCCGCGCACAGTCCAGCACGTGCTTTTCTGCTTGGTTGGCCTCGGGGGGCGCAGGCTAGCACTGCCAGCCCTCACCCTCACCTCCCGCTCCAGGCTGGGAAGGACACAGAGTACAATACAACCCCCTCCCTTTCCCAAGGCGTCACCGGATCCAGAACTCGAAGCATATTTGTTGTACAAAGTTAATTAAACCTGAAAGCAACCAAAATGTGCGCGCCAGGTACACGGAGGCCGATTTTCCACCCGTGGACCGCGTCGGCATAGCCAGAGAAGCCACAAGGGCCGACGTGGCTCTTCCCATCCACAGAAATCTCTGTAAGAGACTCTGAGGCTGGGGAATAAAAGCTGAAACCAAATCATGCAGCAAGAGTAACAAACCGTCTGGAAAATGGACCCACGGAACCGCGAGAATGTATTTCCTTAAAAGAAAAAAAGAACTTTGACAACTTGTGTCCTAAGGAAACTGTATTGAAGATAATTGAAATGATTACAGTTCGCTGCTGCCTGACTTTGAATAAGAGCAGTCACATAATGACATTCCCTTCATACAACAACAGTTTAATTTCCATTCTCCGTCTTCGGAGTCCTTGCGCCAGCCGCCCGGGCAACGCGGTGTTGATGCAGAAATCTTGGCTCCCGTCTGCATTATTTATGCGTGTGTGTGGGTGTGTATGGGTGAGACAGGACCGGAGACAGGGTTCAACCTCCTCCCACCCTTGGTCTGGAAATTCCAAGGAACCCTTGGACACCAGGGAGCAGAGAGAATCGCTATCCTGGGCCGCTCTGCCCGTCGAGGCTGCAGCGGAGAGAAGGTCTGGTTGGCTTCTTTGTCCTTGGGAGCTCTCGTGGGAACCTTCTTTCAGCTCCCACCTAGTTGGGCTGTCCAGGGGTGGACAGAAACCAGAGCCCTGTGGTGGATCAGTCCCATTTCTCCCATCCTTCCTTCCACCAGCAATCCTTTCCTTTCTGTTTCAGAACTCCCAGGGTCTCGCTCAGCAGGGTGGACTTTACTCTGGGAATGGGAGTGGGGGCTTCGCGAATTTGGAAGTTGTCTCTTCCTTGATCTGGTTCCAGGCTTCCTGCGGCCACTCCAAACCCTGAGACCACCAGAAAAGAAAGAAGAAAAAGTCAGTTTCTACGCAGTGCGAGACGCTAGCGCTCACCTTTGAGCGCGGCCTCTTGGAACTCTTAAAGCCCGGCCAGGCAGCCAGGAGGGGGTCAGTGCGCACCGGTCCGGGCAGGCCTGTACAGCGCGCAGGCGCGGATCCGGCCGCCGCCCCCTCTCCAAGCACTGGGTTGAGGGGACAGACCCTAAGCCCCTCTCTGAGCAACTACTGCCTCTTAAAAAAAAAAGACCATCTGGTAATTGTCTTTCTTTAGATCTTCCCTTAATTATGCTTTTAATTAAAGATGGTTCAAGGCACCGGACCACATGAAGGGCAGTAATTACAAATTACATTACAAACCCGACAGATGTAGCGCGATCTGCAGGGAAAAAGGTAGCGGAATAAAAATTTGACTAAACTTTGGGATAAATTAATCGGCGGCCTGGAGAACAGAAGCGCAGTTCTGGTGGTGTAGACTGCAAGCAGGATTTAAGTTTTGTGTCATCATGACTGTTTTCATATTTCTTTGACGTCTATTGATTTGGAGGCAGCTGCAAGCCTTTGTCACAGGAGAGAAGAGCAGTCACAATATATTAGCTTGATGGCATAACTCGAGCCGGAGAGGCGAGGGGAGCTGCAGTGACGGGGACGCACGTGACCCCCTGCCCGCGGCTTCCCGGCCCAACCCTCACTTAAAACTTGTTCTGACTGGAACGGTGAGGGTTGCTCTCAGTTCAGTCTGAAGGTGCTCTTCTGTCTACGGTGCGGATGGCGGAGGCTGAGCCACAGCGGCTGTGAGGCAGAAGGATCGCAGGGTCCCCGCACTACCTCTGCTGGGAGTCACGGTGGCACTTCTGGTCTGGCTCTTGGATGAAGTTTGGGGGTTCAACTGTTTAGTCCCAAGGCTCTGGGCCAAGTCCTCGCTCAGTCTGGCCTATTTGGGGGGCCTTCTCGCGAGGACGAGAGCCTGAAGGACACGTGGCTCAGGAAGCTACTGGACTGCCCAGAAGGTGTCCCCCTACCCCCACCCCGGACCCCTGGTGCGGGGCTGCCAACCCTGACGGGGTTGTACTGGTTGGGATGCAAACTGCAAATTCCAGGGATGGAAATTAGGTCACTCTCTTCGCTAAACCTTACCCCGTCGTCAAACCAGAGTCCACTCACCCTGGGCCAGTAGCTCTGCTTCATGGAAAAACTATGCGCCCATCACTCACCCATGTATTTACAGCACCGCTGCTGTGCCTCCAGGAGTTCGCGAGGACAATTAAACGCACCCACACAGGGAGGCATGGTGAAGCCTTCCTAGTAACTACAGGCGTTTGAACGCAAACCTCATCTGGGCTTCTTGTTGGGGATGAATGTTCCCAGGCAAGGTGTGTGATCCAGCCTGCTCTCGGATAAGAGGAAGACACAGCGGCCTGACATTTTCTTCACTTCCCTCAGAAGGGAAAGTTTTCCTTTTGATTCACGGTCTCCCTGGGTCCTTTTCTTTTGTATCTCAGTTTCTGAGAAGAGTGGAAATATTTTGACTAGCCCTCCCCAGGGGCCTTTTAAACACCAGGCGCCATCACCCCTGCAATAGTTCATAGTTTCAAATTTTGGGTGTAAAAGTCTGCCTTGCTGAGGAAAATCATGTAATTGATGGTGACTGCTCAACTCATACAGTGAAGCCCTATATTCCCTAGAGATGGCTCAACTTTGAGGGGCTGCTACTTTTCCAACAGTTTTTAGGTAGAGGAGAAAAAAATTCTAAGAGACCCCGATAGGGTCACAGCAAGATCACATTTCATTGGCTCCCTTCCGTCTCTTCCTTCTCACTGTTGGGGCAGATACAGGAAAAACACAGAAATCAAAACCAATATTTAAACAATTAAAAGCCTATCTGGCTTTCCTACCAATTTGAATGACGACCCACTGACTCCATTTTGATATAGAGCAGATCTGTTGAAACAGATATGTTCAGAATTCAGAGGAACTAAAATCAGACGGAAACAGCTGTGTTAAGGGTCTCCTAGCTGTGTATAATTCAAGTGGTAGGATTTTTCTCATTCAAAGTGAAGCAAAGGGTGCCAGGAGGCAGTCTCTCTGTCTGTCTCTCCTTGCCTCTGTCTCTTTGTCTCTGTCTTTCTGTCTCTCACTCTCTGTCTCTCTCTGTCTTTGCCTCATGTGTGAGCGTGTGTGTATGTGCGTATGTGTGTGTGTGTGTATGTGTGCGTGTGTGTGTATGTGTGTGTGAGTGTATGTGTGTATGAGTGTATGTGTGTGTCTGTGTGAGTGTATGTGTGTGAGTGTGTGTGTGTGAGTGTGTGTGTGTGTATGTGTGTGTGTGAGTGTGTGTGTGTGTGTGTGTGTGTGTGTGAGTGTGTGTGTGTGAGTGTATGTGTGTGTGAGTGTGTGTGTGTGTGTGTGTGTGTGTGTGTGTGTGTGTGTGTGTGTGTGTGTGTGTGTGTGTGTGTGTGTGTGTGTGTGTGTGGTGTGTGTGTGTGGGGGTGTGTGAGTGTGTGTGTGTGTGTGTGTGTGTGGTTTCCCAGGTCTTTAGACATCCATGATTTATACTCCTGTGGTGGTGGCACATGCCTTTCCTCCCAGCACTGGGAAAGCAGAGGAAGGCAGCTGTCTGTGGTTCCAGGGCAGCCGGGGCTGCACAGTGAGACCTCATCCCAAAGCAAACAAACAAAGAGCAGCCATTACAAATCCGGCCTCATGTTCGGTTGACGTCAGCACCTTTGCAGTAGTAGCTGGTTAGGGTTTAATCTCCATCACTTTCAACATTGGTTGTGACCGTTTCAGGGCGTAGGTGCCTCTCAAGAAAGTGCCCAAGTTATGTTTATTTATCTCTCCTACCAGATTTTCTGTTAGAGGAAAACGATTTATTTTTAGATCAAATATCTTAGCCATGTCTAAATTCATTTAAAATATTCTATTTGTGGGTTTTTTTAAAGGTAGATTTTTTTGTTTCGATTGTAAGCAATTTCTAATGAATAAAACAATACCAGCAATTTAACACAGACTTGTGTATAATACCAAAAATGCTCTAGAATAGGAGAAAAAAAAGAAAAAGAAAAGTGTTTAAATGCCTAAAATACTGCTTGTGACACTAATCTCTTTTCAGTGCAAGGAACGGGACGTTTCAGCTGGTGTCTTGTTTTCCTCACTTGGTGTTTCTTCTGCAATGCCCAGCAACACCCCGCCCGCCTCTGCTGTCTTTCCAGAGCCTGTGTGTACACTATGAATTTCAATAAATATAAATTACTGCCTAAAAGAGCAAAGACTGGTTACCCCATGGCTCATTGTTCTTGCTCTACAGACAGTTCAAAAAATTTTATTTTACAAACTCCATTGTAGCCATTTCCCCTCAATTCCATGATGAAAGCGGATGGCAAATGCCATTCAATCTAGAGGAGCTCAAGCCCAGAGAATATAGATTTGTTCAAAGCCTCTGTCAAGTCTATTTTTAGACTTGGAAACAGAACTAGTCTGGAGGCCACATCAGCACACATATCTGACTGACTCCACGTGAGGCGGCTTGAAGCAGGTGGCTTTGAGATATCTTGGAAACAGAACACATGCATGGAAGTGCTCGCTCCTCTGAGACTGGCCAGGCTGTGGCCACCCTCAGGAGGAACACAGCCCTCACTCTGCAGCTGCCTCTCATTTGCAGACCAGAGAAACTTTCTTCTGATTTTTCTTGCCTGCATTTTTTTTTTTTTTTTTTTTTTTTTTTTTTTTTTGGTGCCTGTGTCTGCCAGCCAAACGAGAGAGAAGCCTGGAGCATCTTGTCTTGTGGGGATTTTCTGCAGCTTTGCCACAGTCCCTGGAGAAACTGGCAATCCTGGAGCTGATGGATGGATTACAGAGCCACAAACATCATTCCCCTCTAATCCATCTGGACCAGATGCAATACTGATAACACCCTTTCCTTGACAGTTACAGACCATTCAAATGAGAGTAATAGGTGACGGAGGTGGAGGAGGGAGAGGCAGTGACGGAGTCTCTCGGTCGAAAGGATTGGCTTCCAAAACATGGAACCAAGTGAAAAGCGAACGCTTGAAGCAATTTTTTCTCTCGTTTTTTGGTTCCTATTGTGCATTTGGGTTGGAAAATGGATGTATCTGTTTACCAGGGAACTCTACTTTGCTGCTACGATTAATCGCTGATCAGCCATTTGGATGTTCTGGCTTAAGTTTACTCCTCTTCCCCGGCCCAGAGCTGTGATGTTAGGCAATAAGAAAGCTTAATTTGCATTAGATAATAACAATCAGGGATGAGACCAGCTCAGTCCTGATTAAATAAGGGCTCCTATCCCCTATTGAGAGCTTCCTGACAACCAGAGCCACAGACGTGTTGGCAGGTCAAGCAAAAATCTGAGGATAACATCAGCATCACTTTCCCATCAGAGCGACAGTCAGTCCAGACAGACTCCGCAGAAGCAGTTTACCAGCCAAGTCCAAGAACAGACCACCAGAAGCAAGCCACCCATCCAGTCACCCTCCTCAGCGAATTCAGTTATGCTGTGGGTCAGACACCCCCCACCTACACGCCGACGTGCTGCTGGACTGCTTACTCTGGTACAGACATGCATGAACACTGTACTCACACTCAGAGCTGTCCAAACAATAGTCCAGGCACAGTAAAAAAATGGAGACGTGGACAATGTTGGGGGAGGGCACAGATCTGGCCGGTGGCAAAGCCTTCCTGGAAACCTGGGTGGTAGCTACTTCCCAGATTCTATTTGTATGAGAGTCACTTCAGGCACATTTTATCCCATCTATTGGTTTATATATTACACTGTCTTAACATTGTTCTTTTAAAATATGATTGTAGAGCCATATAGAATTATAAAGATCAAAAATTATTTTGGAAAATTTTCTCTTATTACCCTGCCATCCTATCACCTGAAAAGAACCATTACTAACAATTTTTGTATATGGAAGAGCTTTAAAAAATACAGAATTTGTTTTTGTTTTCTCCTTTTCCATCTTTTTAGAATTACTTTATATGTATGTGTGTGTGTATATATATATATATGTATATATATATATACTGTCGCTGTTTTCAGACACACCAGAAGAGAGTGTCAGATCCCACTGCAGACAATTGTGAGTCACCATGTGGTTGCTGGGATTTGAACTCAGGACCTCTGGAAGAGCAGTCAGTGCTCTTAACCACTGAGCCATCTCTCCAGTCCCTGAATGAACCATAGAATAATTACAAATGAACACAAAATGGCTTCCCACGAATCCCCATATCAAAGGGAATATGAGTCAGTTAAATCCAACCTAACAATATTTCCCTGTCAAAATGTCTTTCCACCCTGCCAAGGGGTCATGACCTACAGGTTGAAAACCACTGGGGGATATAGGGGATTGAATGGAACAGTTAATGGGGCAGGCAAATGACCAATGAAGGATAGTAGGTAAGCCACCAGTGAGGAAAGTGTTTGAGGAGGGAAAGTAATAAACTGTAGATTGACAACAGTCTCAAATGCTGTAAGAAGGTAAGGTTTGAGTGAGAACTGAAAACTGTCAGATTTATCAATATGGAGAATATTGGCGATCTCGTTACAAACTGCGGAGTAAAATGACTAGTAGGGATAAAGATCTGATTAAGTAGGACAGTGAGAGACAGAGACAGACAGAGACAGAGAGACACACAAAGAACACCGTATATGAGAAGGGATCCTCATTATCTAATCTGAGGAGTGAAAAGGACAAAGCCCGAGAGGCGAAGGGTGATGAAGAGGAAGCAGGGTTAAGGCGTTACTGACTCAATGGTATGTGGGAATATCCATGTGAACTGGAGAGGTAGCAAGTGGAATTGGAATGTCCAGGCAGGATGGTGCCTGATAGAATTCCATCACTTAAAAGACAGAAGCAGGGGAATCTGCAAGCCCAAGGCCAGTGTGGTCTGCATAGTAAGTTCCAAGGCTCCCTGGGATAGGAAATAAGATTCTGTCTCATGAAGCAGAAAAAGCGAACGATAATGTGGTCCTTGCAAAGAGATGGACGGGATGGCGAGAGATGCGAACTGGCACCTTCTAGCATACTAGGAGCAGAAGTCATGACTTGGAAATACAGACTAGAAGCATTGTGGGCAGGATGAATGCTAGAGAGAAGGAAGTCATGGGGCAGCTGAAGTCATCAAGAGAGGGTTGGGTCTGGGAACCCAGGACATCAGCCACCTCGTGGGTGGGAGGTGCACACAAATGAGAGCCGATGGTTCACTGCTTCTTGGCCTTTTGGATAAAATCAAGTGTGAATCTATTGCTGTCACCTTGATACTTTTTTATGTCCATTAACCAGGGGCCCCAGATCAGGTTTTGGAGTAGGAAGAGGTCTGTTCCGTGAGCTGACCTGGTATTGCAGGAGCTTCAGGAATAGAACACCTCAAGGTCCAACTGGAAAACGGAGTCATCGGTGGGAGATTTTAGGGTAGATTGGGATGTGGGTGTGAGTGCAGCGGGGAGGTCAGACTCTGCAGCTCTGAGGGACCACCTGAGCAGGTTTCAGAGAAAGAGCAGGATGTCAGGACAAGAAAGTCAAGGGGCCCTTCAAAGAAGGCAGAGGTAACTGTGGTGCTAAAGGCACCAGGGACGGAGTGGGGTTCAGGCTGAGTGATAGGACCCCAAGCCTGTCTGCCAGCCCCTGAGTGAATGTTAAGATCGTAGAACTTTGGTTTTATTTTTGGGGGGTGGGTGGGTGAGGGTTGTTTGTTTGTTTTTTTTGAGACAGGGTCTTGTGTGTACCAATCAGTCTGGGACTCACCGTATTGTTGGGGATAAACTTCTCACTTTTCTGCCTCTGTCTGCTGAGCGCTGGGATTAGAGGCATGCACCACCATAGCTACCAGGTGCTGGGATTCAAACCCAGGCCTTCACCCGCATCACACAATCACTCTAGTGAGCCTCATCCCTAGTCCTGAGGCCTCAGGATTTCTGATTTGCTCCCTCCTGCAGCTCCTTCCCTCTGCCTCCATAGGGCCATCTCTGCTGGCCCTCCCAAGTTCTGTTTTTGTTTTTGTTTTTTTTTTGTCTATCCTGCTGTCACTCAACAGCTTTTCAAGTGTCCCACTGACCTTCCTTCTCCCCTTCATTCTTTTTCCCTTCCTTGATCTTTTGCTTTGCTCTTTACTTACCTTCCTTCACTTAGAAGAAGAGGCATACAATACGCACAAGGGGGAGGGTGGGCTGTTTTATCAGAAGCGATGAAGAACTGTGTCTGCAAAAGGTCACCAAGCTGCCTCCTGCCTTGGTCATCATGTCCCTGGACATTAATGTCCTAGCCACACTGACAAGACACAAATAAAGGAGAGAAACTCTGTTTTAGAAAACATTGAGCCAGGTATCCACAATTAAATTTTGGTAGGTCAGCACTTCGGGGCAACCTTCCTGGTGCAGGACACAGGAGGCAGCTCCAGGAGACACCGTGAAAGACGCTGTGTAAGGACCTGGAGGAAGAGGGCCCAGAAGTAGATTGTAAAGTGGTGCTCAGTTAGCACAATCTACCTCAGTCCTCCGATGATGTCAGTATAGCTTAAAAAGTTATCATCACAGCTTGCCACTTACCATCCAAAATTTCCCAGCTAAGGGGAGATTTTGCTTAACAGGTATATCCACTTTTGCTGATATAGACCAGAATTAAGACATATTAAAATTAGAGGAGACTTTGGGGACATATTTAGAAAGTACAACATTCAGGTAGGTGCACCATCATTTGGGCGTAATTTTCATAGCTAAGGGACTGAGAGTGGGAACTTTGAGAGAATTGGGGAGTACTGTGAAAGAAAAGGTACCCAGAGAGCAGAGAGCACTGCACCCCGCACTTTGGGATGCCACACTGTGTTTGTCCTCCTCTGCCCAGCTGCCTGCTTTAGGCTGAGGACA